>NC_083565.1:30381342-30690790 GCF_019925205.1 Metopolophium dirhodum | reverse complement strand
ACCTATTCTCTCTTGTTTTCACTACAATATGTACACTAACCTACACTACCCTTAATTAATTAATTTCTTATTCTATCGTCTTTTGTACCTTAACACCTAACTTATTATTCTCATATCTGCTACTCTCACTCCACTTACCTACCCTAACCTTACATTTCTTTTTCATCTTTCCCTTTCATACACCAAACATTCTGAAATCCTGTTGACCCATTTCCCTATCTTCGCCATATCACACACTACCTAATTCCTATTCACTCGGTCTCTAGTTACCTACAAGTCATCGTACTTGATTATCGGTGAAAATATTTAAATATCATTGAGCGAATTCCCTACTCGAAAGAATTACTCAAAAAAAATATCATACTTCACCAATTTTCTAATTTTGAACACGACTTTATTGATAGCCGGAATAGTGTTATACCAGTATAATTAAAATACAAATATTGAACATTTTCGGGCAATACATCCCCTGATCAATTAACAATAATAAAAAAAAACCTACTGAGAAATAAGAAAATACATACCCCGTGACGGAATCAAAATCTGCTACAAAACTTAGTCTTCGAAACACTAAAACGTTCACACATTTCAATCTGCTTATGATATATTATTCCCAGTTTGAACATTTTTACTGACGAATACCATTTCTGAAATAATACGCATCTTATGCAGTAAAATATTCTGCAATATTCTAATGACCTATGCATTACAGTCTTCAGATATTATATGAACCTACCAATAAATACCTAATATTAATTTTTATTACACAGGGTTTGTATTTTTAAATGTTGTACTCAAGGATTTATTAGTTTTATTTTTATACCTAACAAAAATTCCATTTATTCACAAGTCAGTTATCAACTAGAACTCGACTACGAATAATACAGCGTTTGGATTGTTCGGACTGGCGTATAATGTATTATTATTATACATTGCGCCTTTGGTAGGTAGTAGTAAACGTATATGCTTCTACGTTACTGAGTTAACAGATTTTCCGTGAAAATAAATATTTAATTCAAGTCTAAAAAGTAAATGTAAGCCCCAAAATAATATGAAAACAAATTTACGCATAAACATCGACTCTTCCAGTGAAACCTAGCTGTACTGCAGCACACGCTGTCGTCGAAGAAACAGCTATCCGTCTACATCTCGCTCCAACACCATCTCTCTCTACATCTCGCTAATTGAAACTTATCTAGTTTACAATACTAGTATCTTTATGATCTGTAATATATTCTGGTGTTCGATGAAAAAGATTGAAATAAGATAAAAATACATATTTTTTTGGTTTTGAATATGAAAGCTATGAGATGATTGATATGAATTTTGTGAGAAATCTAGAGGTACTAGAAAACTGAGACGAGTGTGTTGAATGAAATAAATTGAAAAATTGATTAATACAACAATCGCTTAAAAATTAATTTAATTCAAATAATGAGATGAGCCTTATTAAATCATTTAAATTTTCCAGAACAAGCCCCCAGTTGTTGGTCGCATACCAATTTTAACCATATACTGTTAGGGAAATCATATTTCTTTAGTAATTAAATTACGATACGAATTATAAGTTACGTGGGTACTTGCCCAATACTCGACTACCAGAATTTAAATTAAAGATTGTGATATACCAAGGTAACTTTTCGATCGATTCTAAAACAGAAACTTAACCTAAGTACAAATAATATCACAATATCAAATAGTGAAATGTGGAAATTTGAAGAAAATTTCCTATAGGTATATCCTGTAAAACCACCAAAATAAAACGTACGTTTGAGGTGTTCTCTTAAAACCCAAATGTTTAATGCCCGTATCCCGTATGCATAGAAAATGTATGTTTCACATTTAACGAAAACTAAAACTATCGTGACGGAACGGAATTACGAAGAACGTATAAGAAAAAAATAATCGTCACCAAATGGTAGGTATAATCTGCTATGTACTTACAAATCATATTAAATAACATTAATCATTATGTATTTTCTTATTTTATTAGGTAGGTATAAAAACCTACCTTCCTACTTATAAAAGCATTGCCTAATCATTGATTTCAAATTTTAAAAATTATTCTACTAGGTATAACAATAAATTAACAGTTGTAGGCAAAGTATTATGATTTAAGGTATTTTTCATAATATCCTAATTTTTGTACACCTATAACAACTGGATTTTAAAAACTACTCTACGTCTAGCAGGTATATAAGTTTGTCTGACAATAAATATTTACATTAGGTCTACCGCGTCAACAGAGTAGAAGGACAAAACTTACGTAATTATTTATTATTCCGACAAAACGCGTTCCTTTCGAGTGTATAATATTGTCTAGTGTCAGAGCTGTGCGTCTACGTCAAGGAAAATGCAGCGCGCGTCTTCATATCTCCGATCCAAAAGTTCAGTCTGGAAGTACCTATTGAGATTAATGACATTTATAAAAATAGGCACCTAGCTTAATAACCAGAATGGAACGAAATATGTGAGTACGTATTGGAATCGCTGTTCGTCTCAAACGATTGTCATTTGCCATAGATTATTTATAATTATAACCTAACCGTCCCAATCATAGAAAATATATATATATGGTCCTAACCGATGGATATTTTTACATTATCTTCAAAAAAACATTTATTTGTTTCTACTAGACGCAAATGCGGTAAATTGAATTCAAATTTATAATATAGATAACGGTTATTATATTTGGTAACCATATATTTATTACTTGGTTTATAAACAAATTCTAATTGATATAAAATAGTAATTAAATGAAAATAGTTTTATTGATCCCAATATTTAAAAATAATGTTTCGAATAAAATAATAAAAAAATGTAAGAAATACCTATTAATTAATATGTATTACCTAAATAACAAAATAACTAAATAAATAGGGACATAATAGGTAACACATTCGTGTATGTAGTATTACACTATTTATATAGGTATATTTATATACCTTTTACCTATACGAGTATATGAGTAGGTATATTATTCATAAGTGCGCACTCAGGATAGGCAGTTGACCATTCCGTGAATATTAGTTTATGTGTACATGGTTATACATCCCTAATCCCTATGATATAGAATATAGATATTAGGTGAACAATAGAAGTTAAGTATGTGACACTAAATTAATAGTTACCTATAAACTTATGACGTTGTATTTGGAAAAAAAATTACCAGTTATTAATTAAAATTGTATCTTATGACTATTATCAGTTATAAGTCATAACATATATTTCTATAAATTAAACCAAAATATTTATATATTTATATTAAGTACCCTGTATAGTGTATAGGTATGCACCTATTAATTATAATTATTCTACAAACAGGGACTGGAAAAACGACGACGGCGTTTATATCTCGCGTATTTTATACATTTCTAGTCCGGAATTAAAATATGCGGCTACAACACTTAGATAGCACATTTTTCGTGACATTAAATATTTGTTTTAAGTCTTAAAAGTAAATTTAAGCCCCAAAAGAATATAAAAACAAACTTACTTTAATTATCGACTCATTCGGCGGAATACGTGACGTGTGTGAACTGCGATGCCCACGAAGAAACGCTCCAGAATACAGCCAGAACTTAGAATATTGTGATTTATGAAAAATAAAATTATACGAAACGCAGTAAGTTTTTTGCTCATATCTTCTTTGCTTATTGAAATTTTAGAATTATTAATCGACTGTGTCTTCTGCAACGACTTTGAGATTTGCCATAGATTAAATAAATAAATGATAGATATTATACTAGGTACGTCAATATGATGAATCCACAGATATAATATAATGCAACTTTTTATATCAAAGAGTTCCGGAACAATTTGTTCATTGAAATTTGATATGACAATAAACCAAAATAGTTTATAATTTTGAATTTGAATTATAATAATATGATACAGGTATTATTTAAATTATTATTTTCATTTATCAATTTAATTATTGATTAAGGTAGTGAATAGATATCAGAAGCACAAGACTATTTATATATGAGTATATTGTATTTTATGAATTATTAAATAAAAATGTGATAACTGTATTTTAGAGTTAACATAAAGCCATAAACGTATACAGTAAATTCATCAAATACTATAATACCAACTATATTTCTAAAACTCCAAGACTATAATTTTAGATTCTGAGCGGATCGATGACTCTATTAATTTTACAATGATGTGTTCTTTATTTTTTTAATATTTTTAATTATTTTTTCTTGTGGTCTGTGTAAACGATAAGTATTTGTAATAAAGATTCAATTTTCATATATAATATTATATTATAGGCACTCAGTATGTAATCATATATTTATTTTTAGTTTAGTTTAATTGTAGGTATTTAGTAAATAATAATAGGTATACGAAATTGTGTTTTCGAATAGCAATTTATTGTTTGTATTAATACCCACACCATAATAGGGAATTAAAATTTTGTAAATGATGTACAAATGTATTTTTGGTGTTTTGGGTTGCTGTAAGATCAATTTATGAGAATCCTTGCATTAAATTGTTAGGATTATTTGATATGAATAATTATTTTATAGAAGGTACTTACATAATATATAGGTAATTCGATCAGAAAATATATTTACACTGAGTGTTAATAGTAAAAAGCTATTAAAATATCTATTATTTGTATTTATTTGTTAATAATAATTAAGACTTAAATATTAGCAGTCATCTTGTTCCTTTCACAAAATGTTTTTTAATTATTTTTAATTTAATTTACATTTATCCCAAAGTGATCTCTGAATAATCATTCAATGACGAATTTAATAGTTACATTCTCGGTTACATTAATTGGATTATAAATTAGAATAAACTACAGTTTCCAGCTTCTACTACAACATTATTTTATATTTTATTTTATGTTTTTAATTTTTTAAATGCAGTCTGCACCTTGTGTCGGTGATTTTACACGTAATATAATAAAATTGATACTAGTGATGAGTAGGTACCTGATTATTTAATCAAATTATTTACACGATTATTAACTAAAAAAATATCTATGAAGTATAAACATCCGCATTTCCATTAACTATAAATTCATAATTGTATGAGCTATACATGTTACATATATTTTTCGAAAAAACTATTTAAAAAAACAAGAATAATTCCTATTTGATGTCACACGGGTTATGATATAGAAATTGACTGCTACGACAACTGTGCAATTTTTTTTTAGCATAATACGTTTTGAAAACGTCCAGAAAAGAGTTTGTTTTAAGACTGTCTGTCTTGATAACGACTAATTTAATTTAAAGTGTATTGTTATATTATATTATAATGAAATTAATAATTATAGTAAAATATATAAAAAAAAGAAAAATTAGTGATGCATGTACTTTATTAAAAGTTACTAATTATAAACCAAATATCAATAAATTGGCATCAAGTGTTCAACAACAAAAATCACATCAAAATAAATAATTAACAAAGCAATATTATTATAATTATTATTATTATTTATTATTATTATGTACCTAAACTAACCTTTTTATACATTAATTATACAATCGAATTATAATATAACAAAATATAATTTTATTCATGGCACGCTCTAAAAAAAAAAAAAAAGGTAATTTTGGGCACGCAGTGTTCAAAAGGTTTGCCGTCCCTGATCTAGGGCATAGACTACACTAAAAAAGGTGTAAGTATGCTAATAAAATATATGAGGTGTATCATGTATTTATGTATGTAAAAATATAAAATATAAAGATTAATAATATTATATTGTTTTAAATACTTCGCGCAAACCTAAGGTGATACCCGGCGTATTGTATAACACGCAAAAAGGTGTGTATTAAACTTGGCGTGGTGAAACGAAGACGGTCTCGCGTATTTTAAACATTGCGCTATTGGGATTAAACTTATAAATGCTTCTACGACACCTACGACACCTAGTTAACAGATTTTCCGTGGCAATAAATATTTAATTTAAGTCTAAAAAGTAAATGTAAAATAGTAGGTAATAATATGAAAACAAACTTACTCGTAAACATCTACTCTTCCGGTGAAACGTAGCTAGAGTGCCGCCATCGCCGAAGAAACTGCTATCTTCATCCATCTTCATCTAATCATCTCACTCCGATGAACTGAAACTTGAAAGTATCGAAATATTTTATGAAAATAACCTGATCATAACGAAATTTGCGAGTTTGTGTTAAAACTTACATTATAATATATACGGTTTAACGAACTGTCCGTTTATATTTGTGGCCTATTATTTTTTTGTTCACTGAAATCAAAATATACAATATATTATATTTATAATACAACAGTATTTGCTGAAATTATTAGAATTGTTAACCGTCGCCGACGAATTTCAACAATTGACGATTGCCATAGATACCTATTATAAAATATATTATTTACTATGATAAATCCAAAGAATTTATATATTATAGTATTATACTCAGTATACCCAGTGTTGGGATTATCTAGATAATTTTATCTAGATAATTTATCTTGGATAAATAACAATTTATCTTTATCTTATCTAGATAAATATAAATAAACTATTGACAACTATCTTAAGAATTTATCTTAGATAAACGATTTATTTATCTAGATATTTAGATAAATTATTCGAGTAAATACTTTTTTAAATTAAAATTGTATTATTTTAATTATTTTTCATTGTTATTTAATATTTTCTATGGGAATTGTTTTCATTGCTAAATAGTAAATGCTAATGGTAGGTACAAAAATATTTCTATCGGCCAATTCAACAATAATAATGGGATTATTTGTGTTTATTACTTTATTTCAGTATTATTATCTGAGTATTATTTATAGACATTATAAATAGGTACACACACTAACACAGTAACGCACATTACGCGGGTTAAACTGATTGGTGACTGGGCTCTTTCCCCCTCACCCATCATGTAATTCCAAATAAACAGAATGATCCATCGAGGAAAAATAATAATATGATGTTATATTATAATAAATATTTTTGTTCATACTACTAACACTGGTCACTGATGCAAGACCAAATTTCTAACATTCACGAATGTTGTGTCAGCTTGAAGTTTGAAGGTACTTTAAGTTGGTAGTACTCCATACAATATAAATTTTAATTTCTATTATTATGAAATGGCTAGATTTATAATTATTTTAGGTTATTTCCTATTATTATTTGTTGCCATTAGTAATGAGTAATGACTGGTGTAAATTACTATTTAAGTCTGTGATTGTTTTTTGAATGATTGTTTCTCACTTTCTCTCAGTTTAAAATTTATTTACAAAATGGATAAATATCTAATAATTTCGAAGAAGGCAAGTTCAAGTAAACGAACAATTCAAGAAGTAGATGATGACACTGCACATGACGTTGGTTCCAATCAAAATATAGAAACACCAGAACATACATCACTTGAAACCTTACAAAAATCATATTTGTTTAATGGACAGTTCTTTACTATTATACATTGCGACGGACTTAAGTTAATAGCACAATGCAAAAACTGTTCAAAAGTAATTCATGGTCAAAAAATGTCAACTGGAAATTTCCTAAGCCACTTAAAAGTAATTATTAATACCTTGATTAATACACATAGGTATATAGTATAGAAAGATTTAATAATTTAAAACAAAAAATTATTATTTATGTCCTACGGTTCGCCTATATAAATGTATACATTATTTATAGCATAAACATAAAGTATTATTACATCAAGTAGAAGAGGCTCGAAGCAATGCTAAACTTTCAAATAAAACAAATGTATTTACCCGACCAACCAAAAAACTTACAAAACAACAGGTATCTATACATTTTTCATTTTTAATTTAAGTCAGGGATTTAAAAGTTATTTAACTTATCAACTCATAATTAAAAGACCTACAAATTGTATTTGAAACAATAATCTTATAAGAAACAGAAGTAAACCATTTCAATATTGTGTATTGTACCCAATCATTAATTACGTAGGTACAATACTGTAAATTGACAAATACATAACTAAAAGTAAATATATTATTTGGTAAATATTCTTTGGTGTAAGTTATTATTTTACATTTAATATGAGACCTTAAGCCTTTATTTACTTTATATTTTACTATTTTATTATATAGGTACCTTACAATAATTTATATTTGATGGATCAGATATTATATTATACCTAGACTATAATATGATTTATACAATTATGTTTGCATTTTCTTGATATCAATATTGAAATGCAAACTATAAAAGTGCATATCAATTTAAAAACTTATCATAAATAAAGACTGTAAAAAGAATATTAAAATGATTTTAAGTATGTACTCACTGCAAAAGTATAAAGTATTTGAATATCTGTATTCAAAAACTTTTTCTTTCTTGTACTTTAGTAGTATTTAAATAATTTTATCTGGTATTGAATATTAATGTATTTTAAATACTTTCATAATTTATACTATTTATAATTATTATTATGGTTTATTCATAGATCAATTATTTTCTATTGTTTGTATAGTGTAAATATGAACATTATTATGTTCAATAGACATAATATACAATTTCTATTTCATTTTAAACAAATTGTTGCTTTTAAAATATAACTTCCATAAGGCATATCAAAAATAATTAATTAAAAAAAAAACTTACTCAAATACTTTTTAAAAGTATTCTTTTTTTCTATTGAAGTGTTCAAATTAAAATGTAGTATGAAACATAAATATTCTATTACCTATGTCTTTAAATCATTGATACTATATTATTAAATGCATTAATATTTGTTTCAGATAAATAAAGTAGTGTTTGATTATATCATTGATGAAATGAAGCCTCTGGTTACATGCGAAAAACCTTCTTTTCAAAAGCTAATCATGGAATTGTCTGGAATTACTGATACTGCTTTATTACCAAATAGAAAACAGTTAGCAAGTGATTTAAAAGAAAGATATACAACATACAAAATTACACTTTCAGAATTAGTAAAAAAACACTTATATATTTGTATCACTGCCGACATCTGGACTGCCAATAATAAAAGTTTCATGGGTATGACATGTCATTTTATTGATAATGAATCTTATGCAAGTCGTCACTCCTATGTTCTTGGATGTAGGAGAATGAAAGGTACACATGGTTTCTTAAATATTGCTAAAGTTATTACAGAAATAATGGAAACATACAATTTAAATAATTCTAAAATCACACATATAGTAACAGATAATGCTACCAACTTTGGAAAATGTTTTCGTATTTTTTCAAATGTATTAGAACAGTCAAATGAATATGATGTTGGAAATTTTAATATTGATGATTCAGATACTGAGTGTGCAATCGATTATGATCACGACTCTGAAAGTGATAATGAAAACAATTATCCTGATATTGAAAGAATTAATGTTGGTTCAGTGTTAACCAACTATTACAAAACTAATGAACATAAAAACTATAATCATTTTTGTTTACCACAACACATGACTTGTATAGCACATTCTTTAAATTTGATAGCCACCACAGATATTTCCAAAATTTCTGATGAAAATTATAATCGATTATCTAAAACTACTTTTAACAAGGTACAAGCTTTTTGGAATCTGGTTAGTAGAAGTTCAGTAGCTTCAGATAAAGTTTATGAATATTGCAGCTGTAAGTTTCCAATTCCAGTTATTACTAGATGGAACTCTAAATATGATGCTACTCAAAAAGTATTATTACATAAAAAGAAATTGGATATCATATTTGATGTATTGAAGTTAAATAAACTCAAACCTAATGAGTGGTTATTTTTGGAAGAATACTGCCTTTTGTTGAAACCATTATCAAATTCGTTGGACAAGTTACAAGGAGAAAAAAATAGTTATCTTGGTTATGTTGCTCCTACGTTAATAGTCTTGAGAAAATTGTTAATTCAGTCAAGTAATGTAAAATACTGCAAACCATTAGCTTCAGCATTAATTAGTTCTCTAGAAAAAAGATTCAACTACATTTATGATTTAAGTAATGCAAAAAGCAAGAATTTTATTGTTGCCTCAATAAGTCATCCGAAGTTTAAAATGAGTTGGGTCCCAGTACGATATATAAGCTTATGTAAAGAATTATTTTTAAATGAATGCAATATATTTAAAGATGAAAATTCTATATCTGAGTCTGCATCTGATAATGCAGACAGTGATACTAGTGATGAATTCTATAGTAATTTAACTGGACATTTAACCACATCTTTTCATCCGCCTGCGCAAGATAGTGATTCAGCTGAAATTGATACAAGTGTTTCAAATACAGCTGGTGTTGAAGCATTAACATATCTTAACTCAAAAAAAAAAGAACTTATGTCACTTAATGATGTTCCAATTGTCAAACAAGTATTTCTTAAGTATAACACAACCTTACCATCGTCAGCTCCGGTTGAAAGACTGTTTAGTAAGGCCATACAGGTGTTAACTCCTAGACGTAATCGTCTTAGTGATGATGTTTTTGAAATGCTTTTATGTTGTAAGTCTACTGAATGATTTTTTTTCTTCAAATAAGTAGAGGAAACTTATTAAATTATGTTAAATTATGTTAAATTAATAAATAAATTGCAGTAATAGTAACATGTAACAATGTTAACCTATGTTAAAATGTATTATAACATTTAATTATGTACCTACCTATTTGTTTTAATTGTTATTGTGTTACTTCAAATAAAAAGATTTTTAACATGCAACTATGTTTAGAAGTTTATTCTTTATAACATAATTATTAATTATGTTCTTTTAAATGAATGTTTTACTGTTGTTTCTACTTTAAAAAATAATACTTCATTTGTGTATTGTAGTAGATAGTACCTCATAACTAAGGTGACCATACGTCCAGTTTTTAAAAAAAATATATGGTCACCTTACTCATAATCATAACTCGTAAGCCACTAGCTGTGATTTATTATTCTACCTTTATATACAACAGATATTAATACTTATTTTATATTAATAATTCATCCAGATCTCTGTTCTATTAAAAGGACACTGAATTCTGTATAGTAGCTGTGTTGGTTACTGAAAATAGTATAGTTAAACATCTATGGTGAAAAATTAATTATATTTTTTCATATTATATAATTTATCTTAATTTTATCTAGATAAAATAGTTATTTAATTATCTTTATCTAGATAAAAATTAAATTTATTTATCTCTATCTTTATCTAGATAAAATATGTATTGTTTATCTTTATCTTTATCTAGATAAAAAATTAGTTATCTATTCCCAACACTGCCTATACTCTATAGGTATATTTATAAATCGTATGTTATTTTACAGACATCTTTGTGATCTGCAATGCACCTATTCTGGTTTTCTATTTTAATTATAGTTCGCATGCCAAATTTAACTATACAAACTGGTCCGCAAGTTTATAGACATTCTAATACATTCTCCCGCCAGTGCCAATAGACACAGTGTTTGAGAAGTTATATTTTTTTGGTACCTAATTAATTTACAATATGAATTATTATAAGTTACCTATGTAGGTACTTGTCCAAAACACGACTATCGGGAAATCATTGGTTTTTATGGTATAGCCTTACGAAGTTCACGGTTGTCGGTGTTTTACGCACCCGTACAACGCTTAAAGTTTACCGAGCTTAAGTATTACAAATTAATTTTTTTTTTTAATCTAGGTAAATCAACGTTTTAAAATTGATGATGCAAAAATAATTCTGACACCCACCCATTGTGGTTTTACATAACAAGTCGAGGGATGTTTTTATTTTAATAATTGTTCGAGCAAGCGCAGTGTGCGAGTGACCACACCGGGTGGCGGGTACATATGAAAATACCAAAAATTTAAATTGGCTATGATACATATAACTTAAAAATAAGACTGACCGCCAAGTTCAGACTTCCCTGTCGTTTTCAGTTAAAAACTAATGATTTCCGGCAATTAATTTTTGCAATATCGTTCTTAATTCGTTGTAACTTGTAATATATATACCTATTTTAAAAATATTATTCGTGGGTAATTGAAACGTCTAAAATATATTATCATATACAAATATGATAATAAACAAATAATAATAATTCACCTTAACCGGCTACGGTATTAATAATATTTAATAATATCAATATAAGTATAGTATACTAGTATACAATATCCTAGGCTGACAAATCGTCTCCACTTAAAATTGTTTTTCGTATACAATGATATTATATCATTGAATTCAAATTTAACACTATCCATAACAGTCACCAACTTGTAACCTACTGTTCAGCAGAGTCACTTCCAATTTTTTTTTTTTTATTGACCTCCCTTTTTATTTAATTCCTGATAAACGAGTTTTGGATAAGTAGAGATGTGAGTGGAGTAAATTTACCAGGTAATTTTTTACCGGTAAAAAAATTTACCGTAAATTTTACCAATTTTTTTTTACCGGTAAATTATTTTTTACCAAAAAAAAATGTTGTGTGACCTCTCTAATCAAATGAAATCGAAAACGCCTAGTCTAAATTGTAAAGAGATATATTTTTTATCAAATGTTAACAATACAATAATGAATAAAGTACTAATCACGGTTTAAGATAAATCTTAATATAGGTAATAAACAGGTTGGACCAAAGTAGGTAAACCGAAAAAGGAACTTCTGTGATATTATCATTTGTAATATTTATAATTTATATACTTGTTATTGTTTATATAGTTTGTTATATACTATAAAATCAATATTCTGCCACCACTAATATATATTAGAACATTAAATATCAGTAGGTAATTAGGAAAGATTTTATAGGGAGATACCAAGAATGCAGATAATGTGATATTGATAATATACTATTATCAATACAAAAGTTAAGTCTAAATATAAATGTTTTGACTTAAAAAGAAATAAAGGTAATGTGAATTTTGATAGTTTAGTTTAGTTTAAATTATTTATTAATTGTAATATGAATAATTCAATATTCATATTTCATAAAATGTACTAATTACTAATGTCTTATACAGAACAATAGATATTGTAATGTTCTCGACAGCTTGGTACCTACTATCGTAGTTCTAATAGCAGATAAGTGGCTGCCGAGATATTATCGTTGCGGGTCGCAGACAATTTGTTTGATGTTGTAGTCGTGGTTGATAATAAATAAAAGACAGTTGTTGTTTTATTGTGAATTTTATTATATTGTTGATAATTTTTCTAAGTCCAAATATGCTCGTACAGAGTGGCGTGAAGGTGCTTGCACTAATGGGTGGTAGTACACGTCTGAAAACAGGCCGATTCGGGCTCCCTTATATATGAAGTTCCCCGTACCCCCTGCCTATAGATACTGTATCTCGGCTCACGGATGTGATGTGTGTGACCAGCGTTCCGGCCCACGCATTTTATGACTTCCTTATATTTCTACGTATTGCTAAAAATGCTAATCTATGATTCAATTGAATAATCATTCTACTCTTTTATGTTTCTATACTGAACTTTGTCGCGTACCGCGTCGTAATTAAATTAACCATTTTATATTTTTATATTTGACTATTGTCGTACACAGGACTCCCCGAGTAATTATATTATTCAGTGAGCCTGTCTTCTCATACTAAACAGTAGGAAATCCTATTTCCGTTCTAATATCCGATTTATGCCGAATTACAGTATAGCTAGTCTATAGTATAATATAATGACTATTATATTACAATGATGTTTGTTAAGTAGTAACTGGCTTACTACATCTCCCCCTTTAAAAGTTGATTTTTATCGTCTAAAATGAGAAAAATTAACTCAAACTTCCTCCATTAGTTCAAGCACTTTCCTATGATTACAAATTTTACATATATCAATTATTACATTACATTCAATTATTACATGTTTACATTTTATGTTTTACATCAAATACATCATTATAATCATATGGTACATTTCACCATATTAATTATTATTGACAGAATACAGATTATGATTCACAATATTACAGTATATATTTTGCTTATTATCTAGGTTAGTATCTTATGTGATTAACAATATATTCTTTTTTTTTTTTTTTTGTGTTTTTGTTTACATCAAAAATCTTATCTTAGTGTTAATATAATATGTGTAATAATATTTTAATATAACATGAATTCTTAAAATCTATTACAATATATTTTTTTTTTTTTTTCGTGCAATATATATATATATGATAAAATAGTGGTGTTTACTATATTTTATTTTCCATTACCATGTTAATTATATTTTAAATAAATTAGATTAATATATTTATTATTCCATCACCATGTTATTTACGCCAATATATGCTATTATGTTCCTAACTTTTTTTTTCATTCTACGTTTACGTTTGCTTCTATATATATATTTTCCATTAATCACTATATCATTATATCTTATGCCTAGTTAATATTACTAACCCTATACTGTAATTAGATTGAATCTTTTTACTACAGGTCCAGACCAACAATAAACTATTGTATTCAAGTTTTATTACATGATCAAGACTAGTATTAAATCGATTCTATTCTATTCTATTTTCGTAATGATCTCATCTTGCTAATTGAACCCGTGTCGCCAGAGTGTGCCGCAATTCAAAGCATCCTCCCGCGACACTGGCTAAACTAATAAGATTTTGTAATTTCTTATTGTGATTTATCATGGCCATTTGGTCCCTTGGTGATCCCGTCAAAAAAATCTGCTATTCACACGATTTTCCCAACCAATCACCAAACGATCAAATTCCAACATTTTTCTTAAGTGGTCAAACCGTTCGGTGCATAATAGTGCACCATTTGTCAGTCTCCAATAAAATAGACAAAATATGCCCCTATTATTTACCGCCCGATTCCTAATGTTATTTCTTTCTCTTTTGTTTTTCTGAAATTAATGAAATTAAAATTACTATTTGTGGTATTCTGTTAGTTAATTATTAATATCTAGCGTTACTTTTTTTTTTCCTATATATATTTACTTTAGTGTGTTAATTAAGCTACTTTGTTATTTGCTATAATAAAATTTATAAATTCGTAAAAAAAATTATATTTTTACAACGTGGTGCTAGGTGCGTGGTATTGTCTATATTGGTTGGAATTGTTTCACCAAATTTTGGTACCCATATTCCTTAACCATTCTGTTAAATATACATTTTGTAAATCTCACATCAGTCTTTGGGTCGTGAGCGTATGTTATTTTATGTTTTTGTGTACATACGCCGCTATGCGCTTCCGTTAAGTTCAATAGCCTACCCCTTTTCTGGATTCTACCTACATTAAATTCGAAAATTCTTTCAGTTATTTTTCCCCTCAATTTTTCTAGTATCATGTAGAAGTCCCCATCGAAATTCAAATCATAGCATCTGATGTTTAGTACCTCTATATGTCCTAACCCTAATCTACTTAAAATATTCTTATCGTATGATCCCCCAAACAATACCACTACATTTATTTTATCTCCACGCAAAATATAATTTTTTATGAATTCTGGTGTTAGATTATTTAATTTCGAATTCAGACTTTTGTTAAGTTGCGCTAAACAGGTCGTCTCCACTTCCTTTTTGTTGTGAAAAATCCGCCTTATCGATTTCTCTGCCAACTGTGTTTCACGAACAGTCATAACTCTCATCTGTTCGTGGAGTGGCAGGAGAAGCGGCTTCCCCTCGAGCTTACGAATTTTACATTTGTTTAGGCTGTTTGAGATTGCTCCTGATATTAGTACAATGTCTGTTCTCCTCATATTGGTAAATTCGAAATCCATGACAACGAACTTGACTTCCCTTCTAATTCAAAGTCGATAATATATTTAATGTCATTATTAACTTACAATTAGTGTATTTTATTCTAATTTACTATTTCTAACTACTTGTGTAAATATTTTCTATAAAGTTTCTAATACTTTCTACATATATACTCTAATTATATAACAACCTAACCTAACCTAATTATATATATATTCTATATTATTATTATTTTTTTTTTTTTTTTGTTATTTTATTTGAGGTGGTACATCCTCCCCTCCGAGTGTATTTTGCTCGTCTATCTTATTAAACTTTTGTTCAACTTTGATATTATCCGTACAGAGTTTACTTCTACCTAATCGTACCATTTCATATTGTGGACGTCGCAACGAAGTAAGCCTACATTTATACGTTATGTATATAAAAATGATTAACATGACCGAGAATACTATCAAGCCCAATGTTAAATAAAATAAATAGTTACGCGTATCGCTTACTTCTAACTGTCCTGATTGTGTTAATATTTCATTGTCGATTTGTTGTTGCACCTTATCTAACGATTGTGCTATTTCGTGTATTTTTTCGAGTTTATGTGAATCTTGGTTTACCATTATCTTAGGTAGGTTCATACTCTTTATTCTATCGGATACTTTAAATGATATTTTTCCCTGTCCTACTTCGGGTATAAAGTTAACATAGTGTTTTGATTTTATTTCTTGTGTCGGATTTAAAATGATATCGTTTCCGTACGCTCTGCATTTTGAGCTTAACCAAATTAATCCTTGCTTCCGTATTTTTGTAATATATGGTTCCGAGTTTTCCCTACACGCAATAGTCAATGTTTCACCCTTTGTTGTGTATATCCAGGTGTTTGCATGTTTTAATTTATAAAATATGTCTTTCGATAATACTAGGACTCCCGTCTCGCATGTTTCTGGCAAGACATCCGGATTTTTGAATAAGGCTATCTCACATGGATTTTTGTTGTTCGAGTGAACGACTGGTGAAAACTCTGGACATATTGTGAATATTTCTGTTTCCGTACAATGTAAAAGCTGAGTTTCTGTGAACGTGGTATATTGTTCCCTATTCTTTGTAATCGCTACATATTGGAATTCTGGTTTTAAAACAATACTATGATTTTTATTCTTTATTCCGTTTATCATTGTTTCGACCGGCTGTGGTATTGGAAGTATTCTGAACAACGTGAGCTCCAATTCGGTAACCAGCGGAATTTTTATTACGAATACTATTTGACTATCTTTATAGAACACTGCCATTTTTGTAATTTTACTTAATTCGTAAATTTCATTCGGATTTGTGCCCATAGGCAAATTTAAATTAATAGGTAAAGTTAACTTAATTTGCGTTAAATGATCTGCCATTTCTCGCGGTGTCATTAAACTTGGGTGTATTACCCCTGTCCTAGCCGCAGTTATAATAGCACCTATCGATTGCGTTTCCATTGAATATTGCGATAACAGTGCTGTGAATATACCATGTATTTTATTTGATAAAACTAATGCTTCTAACGTGTTTGTTTTGTTAATTACTTCGTTTATTATATCTTTTTTATTAACTAACTCATTGTATAATTTATTTATTTCATCCGATGTGGTACTAATCCCCTTTACAGTAGATTTAACTACCGTAGTTTGGTCTTTAAGTATGTGTAACATGCGTTCGTTAGTTCGTTCTATTTTACCTATTTCCTCTACCGATTCTTTTGCACATTCTTCATCACATACCCCGAATAATGTTTTCATGGCCGAACCTACGAAATTTATTAGACCCCGCCTTTTCCTACTTGTATACGTGGTTGTTTCCGATTGTTCGGTGTACCTACCTATCGATTCGTACATTTTTTCTCGTTGTAAGGAAATTTCTTGAAACATTACTTTAAAGATATTGTCTAGCCTAGAACACATTTCTAGTGTTGTTGCGCTGTTTTTACATAGATTAGTTATTATACTTATTTCCAATTGTAATTTGTCATGCCTAAGGTCATAATTTTTTAATGGTAAATACGTGATCAGTTGCCAGGTCGCTCCTGTCAACCGAACTGTACCGTAATTTTCATAATACATCAGTGTTTGATTTCTAAATTCTTCCACCCTATATGGAATTTGACCATGTCCTGCCGTAATCAGAGATAACCTAAAACAATATATATATACACATTAGTTTCAAACTTGTTTTATCTTGTTGAAATAATCTCTAGTATATATATTATTTTCGTCTCATCTCATCGGCCCGGACAAAATACGCGTACTTATTGCGTTTGAAATTGAACTAATTAATTTATAACCTGTTGTCAGTGAGTTCCGGTGGTTGCTTGTTCGTTCAGAATATGGTGGCAACTCCCACCGTTCCTATACCGCCAACCGTCAAAATTAATTAGCTCCATCCCATTTTTTTTTTTATTATTTTTTTTAAAATTTTTTTTTCATTACTGACTATCATTATTATTCCTAACTATGTACCTATCTTCTACTTCATTAAAAATACTTTCTATAGCTACACTACTAACATTAAGTAAATTCGTAACATTGTTTTCATAATCACTACTATTTATATTCCTATAAATGTCAATATTACTGTCGCTATCGCTAAATCCTTCTAACTCGTCCATATTACTAATTGTATTATTCGGTGTTATATTTCCTAAACTATCATTATCACTATCACTATCCGACCACCACAGTCCAGCTGCTTCAGTCATATTAATATTTCTAATGACAGGTTCCCGTGTCCTATTGTTAGCCATTTCCCTACTAATACTACTATTAACATTATTTTCAATATTGTCGCTATTTTTTAGTCTATACAACTTATAATTATTAATATTCAAATACTGTGCCCATGTTGCCTTGTTTATTCCCTTATTCAATTCCCAAAATTCATTGATGACCCTTCTTGCCAGTGCTATATTGTCATTTAATTGTTGTTCATTTTCGTTGCCCGAGATTACAGGTGGTTCCGTGCGGTTATATATTATGCTCGCTACGCCTATTGGTTTAGCTCCGCCTCGGTCGGTCATTCGATTGATGTTCAGGTGGTAACGAAATGGTATTGTTGATACGTTACACGCGTGTGGGTTCCGGAACCAATCCCATAACGTTTGACATAATTCTACGATTTCCGCTTCCGGAAATCTGCCAGGAGGGATGTTATTCCTATTTCCGTAGTAATTGTCAATTAACGTCCTAAGATTATGCGTAGTTTGTCTCATAGGCTCCTCCCCCGCATATCGGTATATCTCCATTTCACCCACGTACATATCATTTTTTTTTAATACTATTACCACCAGGCGACCTCCCGCCTGAACGCTCAAAATCATTTCGAATTCCGGTTCTTCATTTGCACTGTTACTGAGTTGCACTAGTAGCTTAGTCCCATCTGAATCAATGATCACCAGTGCTGTTATCTCCTCTTCCCTACAAGTTTCCTTTTATTATTATTTTTTTTTCTATTTAATGTTAATCTAACTACTATTGTGTTTACTATTTCTACTTCCATATTAAAAATAATTTCTATCTACGTAATTTTTCTTAAAATGAAGCTTGTGTCATGCTTGCATGTACTAATTTACTAGGAATCTGTTACCATGTATACTTATCCTATAATAATTCTATTTTTTTTTTTTCATACATTAATTATACATGTTCCAATAATAATTCTGGTTCCGGTATACACTTCAGGTGTTCGATTAATTCCCGACAATATCTATTTCTGATTCTGCTTCTTGACATGTCGTAAAGATATGTTGCGATGCTTTGTTCCATTCTTCTTATTTTGTCCTCTGAGAAAGGTTTAGTCAATTGGCTGTTTGCTATTTGTATATGTTTCGTAAAACATGGTGGCATATTACTTCCGTCACCTATCGTATTTTTGTCATGTTCCCCGTTCATAATGGCGAGTTCCAGTTTGGTACAGAATAATTTGTATGTTTCCCTATAATTAGATTTTCTATTAGTTAATTATATACTACCTAACTTTGTTTGAATTTGATTAATCCTAATTTAATTTAATCTCTATATTATATATATATATATTTTTTTTTAAAGTTGCGAATTTACTATATCGTCGCGGGCTCGTATTGTATCCATTTCCGTACATTCTAACGTTCGTACTAGGTATCGATATCTCTCCTTCCTGACTAATCTATAGTGCCTCACTACAGTTGTCATTATCAACAGCATTATTATTACTATTATTCCTAGTATTCCGCATAATATATATAGGTAATTAATTACACGTTCCTCTGGAATGCACACAACTGCTTTCTCATTATTTTCCATATAATAACTGTCCTTCGTTGTTTCGTAATTTATATTTTCACTTTCTGTGGTCCTCCAGTGTTGCATTGATGTTTCGTCCGTAATATTATTTAATTCGTCATTTGATATTGTACGTCCGGCTCTTGCTGCCCGTGTAGTGTGACCTACTGTGCTAGTTACGCTCTTATAATCATTGTTTACTTCCGTGGCGTTGAACTCGATTGACCCAGTTGTCACTGTTGTTATGTTTATTTGCATTACACTGTTTTTGTCTACTTCTTCCGTATCTCTTATCCTAATAAAATTTAAAAAATAGTCTGATTCCATTTTGAATTGTTCATAATATGTTCCATTTTTATTTTTTATTCGTACTACACATGATTTTTCCATGAGGTACTCATTCTCAAAGGGATATGGTTGAGGTACACTTCCGTGATATGGCGTGCTACATATAATTTGTAACGATTCCATATTACATTCATTGTATTGAAATTGTGGCATGATTATTGTGTCAGATTGATAGTAGTCTATTCCTACCAGATTTCTTCTATAATTATCTTCGTTTTTATAATAGATCTTGATTTCTGACCCCTTGCCGGAATTTGCATTTTCCTGGCTTTTTACTGTTCCAATTGCTATCGTTATTAATGAAATCCACCTATAATATCCATATATTTTATTCTTCATATTAAAATGCTATCGTGAGCACATCCCACGCCGACTTATCGTTTAATGTATACCTAATTTGTGTACTATAAATATTCCGTATCCTACGCTATATCTATACTATATATATGTATATATTTTACTGTGTTGTATGACTACATTTTATCTTATCCTATTATTACTTAATTATTTATAATTAAAATTTTGTTATGTGTTTATTCGACTTCTTCGTTATTCACATTACTGTCTTCGTAATATAGTTTCACATCGTTTTTGTGTACTGTCACTTTCTTGCGATTTCGCGATATAACTACATTTTCTGAATCTAATACGTCCAGTACTTCGTATGGTCCCTTCCAAAGTGGACTTAACTTATTTCTCTGAGTATGATCTTTAAGTAAAACCATATCATTGATTTTTAACTCTTCCGTATTTGTTTTCCTATCATAATATCGTTTATTTACTTCTTTATTCTTTATTATTCTGTTCCGTGCAATTTGATGAGCTTCCTGGAACTTTTGTTTAAGATCGTATACGTAATCGTCATAATTGTACCTAGGTTCCGGGTTTGCCTTTAGTTTAACTGGTATATTAATATTCTTGCCATATAATAACGCGTATGGCTGGTACCTTGTGGACGTATGTTCCGTAGAATTGTATACAAACATTGCGTAAGGTAAAAGCTCATCCCAATTGTCTAAACTTTTACTTACATAGTGTCTTAAATACTCTGCCATCGTTTTATGAGAACGTTCCAACGCGCCGTTGCTAGCCGGGTGATAGCCAGAAGTCTTAATCTTATTTATTTTTAACAATCTACATACGTCTTTGAAACAATTTGACATAAATTCGGTGCCCTGGTCGCTTAAAATTTCATCCGGTATTCCATGTATACAGACAAAATTTATTACGAACGCTTTTGCCACCACGTTAGCGGTGTGACAAGGTATTGCTACCCCTAGGCTGAACTTTGTTAAGTCGCATTGCATCGTGAGTATATAATTGTTACCTAAACCGGTTGTAACCAACGGTCCCACAATGTCTAAAAATACTTTTTCAAATGGTTTCGTACTAGTGGTAGTAATTACCATTGGATATTGAATATGTTTGTTAGTATTTTTATTCATCTGACATGCTGTACAATTCTTTATATATTCTTTTACGTCCTGCTTCAAATTCGGCCAGTTAAATTGTTTCTTTATTTTCTTCACGGTTTTGTTGATCCCTAGGTGTCCACCCAATACTGAATTATGTAATTGTTTGAAAATTACTAATTTTTCTTCCCCGCTAAACTCTAATTTGGTACAAATTATTATCTCTATGTTTGTATTCCGAAAAATGTATCTTATCATTGATCTAACTTTTGCCCAATCTAGTCCGTCTTGTCGTCCTAATTGGTTCATTGCTAATTTGGTTAATTTATGTTTTTCGCAAAAGTATTTAAGATTTAGTAAAGCAACGTGTAAATTTTGGTACGTGGCTAATTGTTTCTTTTTCGTTTTTGTTATTAAAAATATTATGTACCTATCTCCGCTTTTGAATTTTACGACGTCGCCTAAATCTTTATGAGATTTTAATTGCTTGTCTCTACCAAATCTCATTTTTAATTCGTAATTAATACCTGATCGAAAATTATAATATTTTTCAATTTCAGATACTATGTGGTACTCCGACGGACTATTTATTAGTTCGCCGTGTACTTCTTTAACGTCTTTATTAGATATTACTGTTGTTTCGAATTTTTGCATAAAATTATCATAACTTTCGTCCTTAATTTCTGTAATATTATACATACGCGATAACGCGTCGACATTGGTGTTTAACTTGCCCATTTTGTATACTATCTCATATTCGTACTCCTCCAATTGTAGTCTCCACCTTGCCAATCGGGATAATGGGTCTTTCAAATTAAATAGCCATGACAAAGGCCTATGGTCCGTAAGAATTGTAAATTTTCTACCATATAAATACGGTCGAAATGTTTTTACGCCGAATATAATCGCCAAACATTCTAGTTCCGTTGCCGAATAATTACATTCCGCCCTGTTTAAAGTCCTAGAACTGTAAGCTATTGGTAAATCCGATCCTATTTTACCTTGAGATAATATTGCACCTAGCGCCCTACCGCTAGCGTCTGTCGTTAGTATAAATTGTTTTGTAAAATCCGGATATTGTAGAATTGGTTCTGAACATAATATTTCTTTTAATTTATCGAAAGCTTTTTGACAGTCTTCGTCCCAATTGAACCTTACGTCTTTTCTTAATAATTTCACTATTGGATTAGCAATAGCACTATAGTTTTCTATGAATTTTCTATAATACCCACTAAGTCCTAAAAAACTTTTTATTTGTTTAACGTTTTTAGGAACCGGAAAATCTTTTACAGATTTAACTTTCGCTTGGTCCGGTTTGATTCCTTCGTCACTAATTACATGACCTAAAAATAAACATTCCCGTTGTAAAAAACTACATTTGTCCGGTTCTATTTTTAGATTGTGTATACGTAATCTCTCGAATACGTTTATTAATTTTTCATTGTGGTCTTGTAAATTTTTAGCATACACTATTATGTCATCCAGGTATACTAAACACTTCATTCCTATTAACCCTGATAACACGTTTGTCATCATTTTTTGAAATGTCGCCGGAGCTGAACTTAGACCCATAACTAATCGTTTAAATTGATAATGCCCTTGTCCCGTTGAAAATGCCGTAAGTTCTTTTGATTCTTTAGCCAAAGGTACCTGAAAATACCCCGATTTCAAATCTATCAAACTGAACAGTTGACATTGTCCTAATTGGTCTAATATTTCCGTTATATTTGGTAATGGGTGAAATTCATTTAAAGTTACTTCATTAAGTGCCCTAAAATCGATAACTATTCTGAATTTTTGTTTCCCCGAGGCGTCCTCTTTCTTTTTGACTAATATTAATGGTGCGTTAAACGGACTCATTGATCTTTCTATGATTTCATCTTTCATCATTTGACCTATTTGTTTTTCTATCTCCGGTTGTTGTGAAAACGGTAAACGATATGGTTTTTTATAAATCGGTTTCAAATCCTTAGGAACCTTTATTACGTGTTCTGCTGCCGTAGTACACGTAAGATTATCCCCTTCTAAATAGAAAATGTCCGCGTAATGTTCACATATTTTTATTATCGAATTATATTCGTGAACTTGAAGATGATCAGTACGTATCAACGCCCTGACCCGACGCGAGCGTTCAGTGTCAATGGTGTTTATACACCGTACGCTATCTGTCAAAACATCCGTGTCGTATGAAATATTACGCACTTGACCTACATTTATTTCCTGTGTCATTTCAGATATATTTAATATGCTTATTGTAGTTTTGTTGTTTTTGACTGTATTGTAAATATTCGCGCAATATACGCCCGGTATTAATTCTTGTTTATTAATTAAAATATTTTTATTATTCATTTCTGTATCGGGTATATCGATTTGTACTATTGTCTCTGAGCGCGGGTTTAATGTAAAACAGATGTCACTATCGCTTCCGGTTTTATTATTATTTATTGTTAGCGTGTTATTAGCGACGTCTATTACTGCATGATTATCTATTAGAAATTTATTACCAATAATTCCGTCTGCCAGAATCGGAAAAATATTGTTTACAACATAAAATTGTGTTTCGAATGCTTCATTATTAATTATTAATTCTATTTCTGTTTTTCCTATTGTAGAAACTATTTTTTCATTGATGCCTTTCAAATAAATTTTTTTCGTTTTCGTTAATTTCAGTGTTTCCTTTTAATGCATTAATTTTAATTATATTTAGATCTGCCCCAGTATCGACTAATAATTTAATTTGATTCTTATTAAAACTGGGTGATTCTAAAGTAATGTGGTTGTCTATTAATTTTGCTGTGATGTGGAAAATCCTGTGTGTGGGTCTTGAACTATTTCTTGGACCAATCTGACTCCCACTGGTGATGGTCCGTTGGCGTTTCCCGACGTGCTTCTTTCGTTTTTCTGTTTTGTATAACAGGTTGAAATTTCATGACCTATCTTATTGCAGTAACTGCAAAGTACGCCCTGAGTATTGTTACTGTCCCTACGAACATTATTGCTGTTGTTCGCATGGCGCGTGCCGTTTACACGATTATTGTTGTACGTATTTTGTTGCGCATTAGGTCGATTGCTCCAGCAATCTCGTGCTATGTGATTAGATCTACCACAAGTATAGCATCCGGTGCTTCGGTTAATATTATTTTGTTGTACATTATTGCCATTGAAATTCCGTCCATAGCCGTTTCCGCCTCGTTGACCGCCGCGATTAACCATGTGTGAGCCATATCCGCTCTGATTATTATTCCCATAGTTATTGCGGTTGTTGTGATTAACATATCGGTTGTTATACCCGTTGAAATTGTTATTTCTATTGCTTTGATTTGAATTACCGTTTCCTCCGCGATTAACTGCGTTATTTGTATTACCACCATTTTGTCGTTTTTCCTCGTTATTGACGT
Organism: Metopolophium dirhodum; assembly: GCF_019925205.1. Taxonomy (NCBI): domain Eukaryota; kingdom Metazoa; phylum Arthropoda; class Insecta; order Hemiptera; family Aphididae; genus Metopolophium; species Metopolophium dirhodum. The sequence continues at coordinate 30,665,741 of NC_083565.1, read as the reverse complement.
CCGCCTGTTTTCCATTACCGATTTGTCTCTGCAACTTATCCATTTCTACTTTTGACTCATATTCGAGCATCTCATCGATCGCCGTTTTGAAACATTGTTCCAATGTACTGGGATTTCGACTTTTCAATACTGTATATAGGTGATGAGGTAACCCTGTCATAAATATGATCATTGCCTGTTTCTTAGTTTGTTTTTTCACTATATCTGCCTCGGCCTGAGCTAGACCTATCGTACTTGCCGCGCAGAGTTTATAATATAACTCTTCGATTCTACTAGCGAATTTTGCCACACTTTCTCCCTCGGCCATACGTGCCGTGTTTAAAGCTATTGATAGGGCCCTCTCCGATACTTTTTGTTCGAATGCCCCTTCTAATATTGTTTTTATTGCTCCCCATGTTTCTAAATTTCGATATTTTGTTACTTCTAACGCATTTCCCGTTAACTTAGAAGTAATTATTTTTAATAATATCGGCGTATCTGCTTCCGTTGTTTCTTTAATTGCGATTTCACAAATATTTATAAATTCGGCTACGTCCTTTTTGCCCGTGCAAATAGGTATCATAGCAATTGCTTTATCTAAATCCATTTTACTCATTTTTTTCTTAACCACTGACTCTAACTGCACGTGAATTACGCTTGAGTCTGACCTAGTACCTAAACGACCTACGGTTTGTTTTCGTGGCGCGGTACCTATCTGTTCTGTTAAACTATGTGTTCTTACTAACTTTTTCTTAACGGTTTTAACTATGTGTTTCCTAGTTTGTTCTAAAAATTCTTTCTTTACAGCGTCTTTTAAAACTGCTTCTTTTAATTCTTTCCTAGATTTATAATTTTCAACTTTTATTGAACTGTCCGCAGAACTAGTATCAATATCTGAACTATCGGATTCTGACATATATTTATCTAAACATTACATATATATAATTTTTCATAAATTATATCTACTAGATACTTATAAATTATATCTACTAAATTTATTAATATCCTATCCGCGTGAGTAATTACCAAAAGTATTTACTCTACATGTGTTTACTATTATTGATTTATAAACTAATAATACGTAACTACCGTCACCAAAATTAATAATACGTAAAAATTTATTACTTATAAAATAAATATCGTGCACAAATATTAAATAGAAATTACGTAAACGCGCGTCGTACGTTGGACATGGATGAGTACCTATCTAATAACACGTAAAACGTTCGACCGCCTATGTTACGCGTGTTAAATTTCGATACGGTATCCCCTCACCCGTTTTCCTCGCCCTGTTCCGCGATGTTTTTTTATGCGTACGCGCTCGTACTACGCTCGAATATTATAACGAAAATTTCCCGGTTAATTACTCCGTAAATCCCTCTAATAATATTCGACTTCCTATCCCCTATTTTTATAGACTATAGACTATAAAAGTATTATTACTAATTTTTCTTAAATGATTTAATTTCCTAATTTACGCGCTTTACCATTTAATCTTCTAAACACTAACAATTTTTTTTTTGATTTCTAATAATTATTCTATTAACTTATTCTTAGTAACGTTATACTATTTCTTATCCTAGGGCCCCTATAATTAATCTCTCTCTTTTTTTTTTCTTTCAAAACTTTTCAAAATTTGACGTCAATTACTTTAATAAGGTCATCTACTGCCTTTTAATTCAAAATCTCTTTTTTTCCAATATATATCACTTAAATTCTCTCAATAATTATATTTCAATTCAAAATTCAATATTTCACTTTAATCAATTATTCTCATATATAATTCAAAAATGCTACGCGCGTGCATCAATTTCCTAGATCAGCCTATCGCCGTCTACTTTACTTTATTAGATCAGTCTCCGCTGTCTATCACAAAATATCATAAAATACTTAGGTCAGTCCCTGCTGCCTACCATAAAATACCATAAAATACTTAGGTCAGTCCCTGCTGCCTACCACAAAAATCTCAGATCGGTCCTTGCCGTCTATAAAAATCCTAGATCAGTCTACAGCTGTCTATCATAAAATACGTATATAGTTCTTCCCAAGCTTGTTTCCTATTTTTTTCTTTATTTAATTTTATTCGAATATTTTTCCCTAATATTTTACACCACCACCAAGTATAAAATAAACGCTGATATATATGTATCAACGTGAGACGTGCACTTCAAGCTATACAATTTTAATTTTAATTATCTATCTTCACTTAATTAATATACTCACAACAACGTTGTTGCCACTGCTGTGTTCATTTTCTTGATTGACTGCTGGCCCGTCTTGAATTTGTTCGTTGATTCCGGAGTCGCCTTGGTTGATCAGACCTTGACTGTTACCTCCGTGGAGCTGCTTGACGTGGTGTAGCCGCTGCGTCGGTACTGGATCTCCGAAGTTGAATGTAGCCGCCTTGACTGCTAGACTCGCCTTTGGAAATTTAAATCCGCCGCTTTGACTGCTCGCCTCGTCTTGAAACTCCTTGAACCTCCTTTTTCGACTGCGCCAGTGTAATGTTCTCGACAGCTTGGTACCTACTATCGTAGTTCTAATAGCAGATAAGTGGCTGCCGAGATATTATCGTTGCGGGTCGCAGACAATTTGTTTGATGTTGTAGTCGTGGTTGATAATAAATAAAAGACAGTTGTTGTTTTATTGTGAATTTTATTATATTGTTGATAATTTTTCTAAGTCCAAATATGCTCGTACAGAGTGGCGTGAAGGTGCTTGCACTAATGGGTGGTAGTACACGTCTGAAAACAGGCCGATTCGGGCTCCCTTATATATGAAGTTCCCCGTACCCCCTGCCCATAGATACTGTATCTCGGCTCACGGATGTGATGTGTGTGACCAGCGTTCCGGCCCACGCATTTTATGACTTCCTTATATTTCTACGTATTGCTAAAAATGCTAATCTATGATTCAATTGAATAATCATTCTACTCTTTTATGTTTCTATACTGAACTTTGTCGCGTACCGCGTCGTAATTAAATTAACCATTTTATATTTTTATATTTGACTATTGTCGTACACAGGACTCCCCGAGTAATTATATTATTCAGTGAGCCTGTCTTCTCATACTAAACAGTAGGAAATCCTATTTCCGTTCTAATATCCGATTTATGCCGAATTACAGTATAGCTAGTCTATAGTATAATATAATGACTATTATATTACAATGATGTTTGTTAAGTAGTAACTGGCTTACTACAATATTTTAGATTCATTTTTTAAATTTTTTGTTAATTATTGTTATTATTAGAAAGAACTAGATTTAACAAGTAGGTATACAACATTAGTACCTAATACGAATCGTATTTAGTATTTACTAATGTCTAATAGTAAAAAATAACAATGGCTCTAAGATTTAGCTATTTTACCATTTTTACAACATTATTGGTAAATTTACCGTAAAATTTACCGGTAAATTTACCGATATTTTTTTTACGTAAATTCTCCATCTCTATGGATAAGTACCTACCTACATAATAGGTACCTATCCTGCCTATATTAATTAAAAACTATTTTTAACACGACGTATTTACTTATTATTTTTGTCTTTTATTTTATCTAATTTTGTATGATTAAAATATGTTTCCTTTATACCCACATAATTATTAAGTACCTACAAATAATGCAGAACTCAATTTTATTTTAACAATAAATACTTTTATTAATACAGTGTTGACTTTTTAGATGGGTAGCAATAAATTAACTGTACATTCAGGATTACATGCATTCAGGTGAATAATTATAAGATTGCAATGAAAGATGTAAGATGTAAGATGTAAGATGTAAGATGTAAGATGTATTGTTGATTCATCAATACGATTCTGGGTGGACTTGAGGACTTCCCATGTTCAGCGACCGGCGTCGACCCGTTTTGTGGCGCAGCGGAAACTTCGTATGAGATTATAATAATATTCAAAATAATCGCGAGAAATACAAGTTGTTTTTCAAGTACAAAATAAAATATCAAATAACAATATGAGAATGTTTTTTTGAGTTACCTGAACGACCAAATGTGTAGATTATCATCGGCATAATATTGTATTCTAACCAAGCCATATGCTTATTTTTTTGTAAACGATCAATATTTCTTTTACATACTCTATAGTCTATATATATAAAAATGGATCCCTGTTTCCATTGGTCATCGCATCACGCGTAAACGGCTGAACCGATTTCGCTAATGCTTTTTTTTTTGTTGTGTTTGTAATTGTCAGGAGAAGGTTCTTATGTAGTACAATTTTAGAAAAATTCACCGGAAAAGTAGAAAGTTTGAATGTAAAAAATACAACAGTGACGCAACAAGTTATGTTAGGATTTTGTATTAATTGATTATATTAATTCACCATTGGTAGAATACGACAAACTTGGTAGCGAAGTGAAGTGAAGTGAACAAAGTTTGAGTCATATAGAGTTGGTACATTTAACGGGCAACGAAGTGCACAGGATCAGCTAGTACAATTATAATATTATATCATTGAGTTCAAGTTTAATATGATCTATTACACAATGAACCACTTTTGACCTACTGTACAGTTGAGCGACATCCACTTACCCGCTTTTTGTTAAAGTGGTTTTTACGGTTATTATTATTTATATTGATTAAATTTGCAAATAAATCATCAAAATCAACTTTTTATAAACATTTTTATTCGCATGCAAATCTCTTTGCAATATCCAACAATTTAACTTAAGATAACGTAAAATTAACATTAAGTATTTAGATTTAATGGTTAAACTAATAAACTTAATCTGAATTACGTGATCAGGCATTATATATTAATAAGATATTTGAACGTACATTATTTCGTTCACAAAATATTAAGCCATCAATAATAAACAATATTAATTTTAAATTTTTTCATGTTAACTTTACATAATAAATATTTATTATAATAAATTTAATACAAATTATTCTGCTTGGAAAGATTTATTATATGTATAGTATAATTACAGGATTATGATCGGATATACTTTACATTAAAATTAGTAATGTATAGTTTATATTATATTTAAAGTTAACCTGGTCAATGCTTAGTGCTGTTCATTATAAAAATATACGTACATAATATGTATATTATAGTGCATTTTTTAGCCTTTTTTTTGCACTTTAAAACATAATAATAGTTGTTTGAAATGTATAAATACGAATTCTTCTTCATAGGTAGGCAGGTATCAATATTATAGTATCATGTTCTCATAGTATTGTTTACGTTATTAAAATATGATGTAATTGATGATGAAAATTACCTTTATCATTAAACTATACATTTTGGTTTACATTTTATTTTCGTTTTGTTTCAGAACTACTGTTAGTTACCTAGTCTATGGACTATACATTGCAAAACTCAAAAATGCCATAGCCCAAAAAGTACTTACATTAATATTTAAATAAATAATTCACATCAGTATTAAAACCGCAAAATAAAAGAGTCATTTCCGATAAACGTAACTGTTCGGTGTAATTTTTTATCTTTACCTAATCGTTTGTCCATAACACAGATTCGCGATTTCTCAATCACGTGGCGACGCAATGTCATGAATAATAATATAATTTATTTTAAATTGATTTTATCGCTTTGTATCATGTTAATAGGATGATCATGAATACGTCTTGTGTAACATGTATCAGTCATAACATAGGTACTTGATGATATTATATGATATTACATTTTAATAATATCAGAGATTGATTATTATAAAGATACAAATAGTATTTCAAAAAGGTGTAACAGTTTAATGAAAATATATAGTAATTTTAAATGTGACTAAACTGCGAGGCCAACCAAAACATGAACATTTATAGTGCAACTATAAACTATCGGTTGGTCGATATCAGAGTATAGACAAATATATTAGCCATATTTACTAATATTTAAAATATTTATGTAATACGTGACAAATGGGAACTGTTTATATAAACGAAAAAAATATTCTCTTTTCTTGTGCTGAAAAATAATTCATGTGTGAACTATCCTTAAGCTACTGTTGTATCATGCATAATAATATATCAAAATTATAATTAAAACTAGGTTAAGTAAACATTCATATGTAACTGGTAAAATACCAAAACAAAACAAATCAAATCATACAATACTCAATGAGCTAAGCACCAACATAGAAACAATTATGTATTCCACCAAATTATGATAAGATAACAATTAGTATAATTTTAAACATAGGTAGTCAGTAAGTATGATGTAACTAGGTTAAACTTAATATCGATACTACCAATAGAGCTTCGATTGTAATATTGATATATAAGTAATATGGGAAGATAGAAAAAGGGTCAGTGAGTGGTGATCGTGATACTCGGGTACCACTGACCACCAGTGCTAGAGCCAGGTGGTGATCGTATGACTCGATCGCCAATGGACGTCAAAATTTAATAAAAGTGCTTTTTAATTATTATAAGTATAAAGTTCGTTTATTTGTGTACGTCTGTTAACGGCGTATACGACAAAGTGGCGCCCAACTCGTGGTTCTTAACTCTACGACCTTTGTGTGTGTGTGTGTGTGTGTGTAATATACTCATTATTTTCTACTCAACTTCTGTGTGTGTGTGTGGACTGAATTTGGATTTTTACGTGAGTATATTCGTGTTTTGGTACCACAACCTTAGCGCAGTTTTTTTTTAATGCGTATTTATTTGGATATATCGTATATATTAACCCTTGGAACAACTTTTGTGGATACTAATTATTTTTTCCATGTGAACTTGAAGACGATATTTTGCGTGTCCATGAATGTGTGTAATATACATGATATTTTGGATTTACTTTTACGTGGGTTGACTAATGAGCATTGTTCGGACTTATCTAGATAAATATCTAGATAATTATTTATTTATCTTTTATCTTATCTAGATAAATAGTTACAAGGTATCTGTATCTAAACGTTCATCTTAGATAATTTTTTTACTAATCTAAATAAATTCATCTAGATAAATTTTTATTGATAAATATCCCGCAATTGTACAAATGTATTATAACTATTTATACAGATTCTCAAACCAACTTTATGGTTTATAAAATATAATGTAATTATTTTTATTTATATCATTATTATTATTATGTTCCTAGTGCCCAACTAAAATATACATAAATTTAAAACCAATTTTAAAAAAAATTCTATCTTTTCTTTATCTAGATAAATATGAGTTAAGTTATCTTTTATATCTATCTAGATACATTTGAGTTGCATTATCTTTATCTTTATCTAGAAAAGTGAAAGCAATTCCCGCGGATCAAAAAGAAAAAAAAAAAAAAAAAAGATAAAAAAATACTTATCTAATCCGAACACTGCTAGTGAGTATGTAAATACGATATTATGAGTTTATTTGAGTGTATGCGCGTGAATACGATATTTTGACTTGATATGTGTTTTATATTTACGCGATATTTTGACTTGGCGTGTCGTGTGTGTTTGTATACCTATATACATTATGTATGTATATATGTCATGGGAGCCTTCAAAGTTCAGATATTAATTTTTAATAATAGTTTTTGTAATTCAAATTATTTTTAATAATTCGAGTAAATACAATAATGTAATAATGTATAGCAAAACTTAAAAGATATCAGAAAGTGATACTTGGTAAATCCTAATTGAACCTTAGATCACCTAGGTATACTTGTATAATATGATCTAAGAATTGACCTCCACTAGAAATGTTTTCCTTCGTTCCATCACTGCCTACTGTACATATTTTCAATTCTGATTTGGTAGGTTACTGCAATAGTTCATATTTTATTGCCTATCCATATCATAAAAGGGGTTTTATTAAACATATTTATTTTTCAGATATAATTCAAGTTTCAATATGGATAAATATTATTTATTATTTATTTTGATTATTGAGATTTGAGATTATACTGTTCAAATTGAAATTATAACAAGTTATTAAACTTATTAATAAGTATCTAATGTGTGTATTATCATTGATTTTATGTAAGTACCTATATACCTAATTGCAGACAAAGTTATTAATTATAGTCATTATAATCATTAACATTTTGTACATGTAAAAATTACATTAATTATTCCGTTATCTGCATCTTGGAAACATCCTCGAAAAAAAAACTATCATCACTACATTCTGTATTGGCTATTTTCAAATAATGTTGACAATGCTCTCAAATTCTCAGGTATATTTGGAAAATAATTCTTCTTGGCCAAACGCATGGTCATTTCAGCTTTTGACCATGCATAAAGAAGGGAGGCTGTGTGTATGTTCCTGTGTCACAAAAATGTTTAAGTTTTGTTTAATTAATAGTTTAATCTAATCGCTTACAATATTGGACATCACTAACTAAGAAGTATATATTAATGAGTGATGTCCAGTGGCACATTTAAGGGGGATGGGGCTACTGGGGTTTAACTAACTCTTATAGTTTACCACTACACAGAACTGAAATCTTTTCTTCTTTATTTGATATAAAGATTAAAAATGGTCATCTATAGAAAATACTTTAAATTAAGATTAGAGAATATGAAAAATAAAGAACCAGTCATTTGATGCTGAAAATACTTAAATCATCAATCACTTAATGTTAAGATCAGTGGCTCTGGGGTTTGATTTTTTTTTTTTGGTAGGGGTTGGTGGGGCTGTAGGGGCATAAATATAGCACACATTTTGATATTTGATGATAGGTACCTGTAACATAGAAACATATTCAATTTTAACCAGATAGCTTGATTTATGATTCTATATTAAATAAATAAACGTCATTATATTATATTTATTTTATTCGTAACTATTAGTTATTATTGAATTTACAGATAAAAATGACTGGATAAAGTCGATATAGTACATTTTAATAAATAGTTTAAAAGAAAAAAAGAACAATCATTGTGAATTACTTGCAGTGGAATAAGAAATGCGATTGTTGATCCCTCACCAGGTTGGGTCGTTTGGTACTTTTAGATTAGACTGTCAAAAGGTCATCTTTACTCTTTCTCAACAAATTATTGATAAATGTTGTCAAAATTTGAACTTTAAATGCTTATACAAAAAAAATCGTGCATATGTATTTTTAATATTTTTTAACTGCTATTAGAACGATATATCAGGAGCCTTATATTAAATATTCACGCTTTTTTACCCAACAAATAAAATTTTATTGATATTTATAAAAAAAAAAAATAAAAAAATTGAAAACTAACAATGTCCGTAAACAGCTCAAAAAGAGTCAAAATATTTTCAAAATTTTATCGTGTATAGAAAATGCTAATATAAACATTCAGTGAAATTTTCAAGTATCTACAGTCATTCGTTTTTTAATTACTATAAAATAAGAAAATTGTTACATGAGAAAGCGAGTGAATATCAAATGTTGTAAAAATATAAATTTCAAACGCTCATAAAAATTTAATATAAGTTTCTAGTAGACATTTTTTTTTTGATAAAGGTAGACAAACTTATGAGTAATCTTATATTAAAATTCCCGTTTTTCCTTAATTTTTCTTTTGTTTTTCACGTCGCTTTTGAAAACTATTGGGAACTTTTTACTTTTGACCCCCCAAAGTACCAACTAGATTCACTTTCCTATCAGAAAAGTTACTGTTGAAGAAAATCCAAGCGTTGTTACTGTCCTAAAAGGTGATGACAAACACAAAAATAAAATAAAATAAAAAAAAAACACACATCATTGTAAAATCAATACATTCATCGCTTCGCTCAGAATCTAAAAAAGTATTAGGTACAAATTTTTTTTATAATTATTTTAGTATTATTATTAAAAAAATCAAAAAAAATCACTTAATAACCATTGGTACCAAAAAGGGTTAGACCGTCTCCGCTCAGAATTGTTTTTCATTATTGTATACAATTCAGATTTGTCATTTAATAATTTTGAATGCATCAATTACAGTTACCTAATGAATGACGAGGGACACTCGACATAATAAATTATAACTTTCCTTATACCTGAGTAGTATACCTATACTTCACGGCTTTTTAAAATACGAATTAAATTATTTTGTTTAAAAAAATAACATAATCTACAACAGGTATATTTAACATTACTTATGAGTAATATTATTAACAGTAAATAATAATTAGTCCATATTATTTGTTTTTTAATTGCATATTATTTGCTTTCCTTAGTGCATAACTAATTAATACTCATTTAATACAGTCTTTTCATTTCCGAGGAATTGTTAAATCCAAATGTTTATGTAACTTTATTTCATTGAGCTTGTAATCGAAATTTCGAAACTACTAGACTGCTTTCAATCAAAGCTATACCTATCAATAGATTTGAAGAGACTATAATAGTGAAGTGTAATAATTTGCTTTTTTTATTTCGGAACTGAACCGGCCCTATATATTTACAATAATGCGGCTCGTCGGCTCACCACAATAATACGTTAGTCGTCGTACTTGAAATGTGCGAAGTATAATTTTTGTTTCTCTCAGATTATGTCATCAAGAAATAAACAAATATCCGGCAACAACGATTTTAATTTTAACTTGGATGTCTGAGGCCAGAAAATGTGACTTATTAAATATTGCATTCTGTTTGTTTATCATTCTCGAGTTTATAGAAAATCTAAACCGATTTACTCTCGTGAAGTTTATGCAATGAAACCGAAACACTCCAAGCACAGGCGGATTGTTCGACTCGGTTCGATTTGTCCACAAAACACAACGACACAGCGACTTGTCTGTGAACTGAGGTAAACTCAAAACAAAATACACCGCGTATTGTATAATATTGTTCGTTTTCTCCCGGGCGAAGTCGGCCGTCGGGTTTAGTGTAATATAAAAAATACCAATTTTTTAATCTTTAAGTGTATAACAATATTATTGTCACGAATCGTTATTCGTTTATTGGCTAGGTACATATATTATATATAAAAAAAAAAATAAAATAATATGGCTAAACATTTACGATGGCGACGGTTGTCAACGTGCTTTTAAGTGTATTTATCAGTAAAATATTATAAACACGTAAAAATAATATATTGTTATAATTATTTTCCGATCATCTGATATCTATTCTCGTTTTGACTCGAGTCATATTTTTTGAGTGAAGATTATGTATTTGGTAACAATTCTATGTTTTTGCATCTTTTCAGAGTCGTTGGGTGGGCTCGTGGTCTTGAGTCACGTCCCCCCGAATCCGCGGAAGAAGTCCGAACCTGCAGTGTCGCGACTTTCGAGAGGAGCTGAGTATAATATGGCCGCTGGATCAAAAGTTCGATTGTCACCGCCACCACCGATCTGCGACTGTTCTCATGTATTCGGACACCCTCATCCGCACGTAGTCGGTTCGCCGTACATCGACGTTCCGCAGGTAAACGAATACCGGCCACCACACGTCGGCTGCAGTCCAAAGGTAACCGGATACCGGCCACCGCACGTCGGCTGCAATCCAAAGGTAATCGGTTAGGTTAACGTGCCTAACGTGCCTAACGTGCCTAACGTGTGGTTAGTCCATAATTTCGGCACGTACGACCAATACCGGTGGAGATATTGTCGTCCGGCATTCCGGACATGGAGGCGACTTCCAGCACGTGGTACATGGCGGTAAGGTCTTGCACGTGGTGCGTGTGGTACAAGGTTCCGTTCAATTGCCCGTTTAATTATGTAATTTATTATGATAGTTTGTAAGAAAATTGTTATAAATTTAAATATATTTGTTTTCGATAATACAGTACGTCATAGATAAACGAATAGTTTTAATTAAATATATTTTAATCTTCGCACTATAATATAATATAAATGCTGATTAATAATATTCCTTTACGAAAACCGTTAACCGAAAAATATATATTTTAATATAATATGTATGATCATAATATGTAGGTACACAATATATTTGATTTTTCCATAGTTTATTATGACATAGTATAAAAATTATATTAACTATAAGAATTAATAACATATAATATACCTATAATTTTAGGTATAATGTTAAATTCATGGCATTTTTATTTTATGTATCAATACAAAGTTTTTTGAGGTAAGTATTACAGGACAAACAGAAGTGAAAAACATAAATGTGAAAGAACAAATTATATAACATATTAGTAAATTACGCTATGCAACAGTGTTGCACTGATTTTCTCCGTCTTACAAACATTTACTTATAGCAATTCATCAATCTTTAAAACGTTCTTCTGATTAAATGTACAAGGATGAATAACTTAACATTTATTAGATCTATCATTCAAAAACTTAAAATTTTTTAACGTTTTTTTGGAGACATGTTCAAAAAAACATGAACAATATTTTTTTGTCACGCGTGCACCGAAAGTTTAGTTTTCGATGACGGTTGAAGCGTTGGAAAACGACGTTTTTCTGTCCAGCGGGCGGTAAAGTGGGAATTCCCCAAAAGTACAGGGCGGTAAAGCGGAAAAGTACAAATATCACAAAAGTGTTGAAATATCGAATCAAAAATGTATGTTGTCATCCGATAAAGCGAAGGAAAAAACTTTTTAAAAAAAATATAACGATTAAAATGGAATTTTTTTTTTTGAATATGGTGTTTTGTAACGTCCTGAAGTTATGTATAACAGAAAAATAGTTTCAAAAACGTTAAAATTTTTTTTAAATAACGAGTATTTTTCAATTAAATAATCACCACCTATGCAATATATAATATTATGCCGGGAAATCGAGTGGGCGCTATTAACTATACTGTTAGAGTGTATGTAATAAGCAGGGTTGGGATTTTATAGCATTTGCATATTTCTTATGAGATGTTTAAAAAATAGCAGAGTAAGATAAAAATGTGTTTCATGATACAGAGAACTGATATTAAAAATTGTATTTTGCATATTTTGCGATTTTTTAGTTTTTAGTGCTTTTTTTGAACTTTTTTGCATTTTTACCTGTTTTTGAATCAAAATCGGCCATATTTTATGAAATTATATTTTAGTTAACGTGTTTTTAGTTTTTTGTCAATCGAATTATTATGATAATTTCGTATTAAGTTGTTGGTTCTAATTTTTGTTATCTGCTGATTTTGTTGGTTTTTTTTTTGTCGATTTTTACTGCGATTATTAATCGCCGATTATCAACGAACGAGCGTTATATAGTCAATTCATTTGGATTCTGATCAGAGTGACTAAATTATTTCAAATCTTAAGTAACTACCTATAATAATGTGAAAGTGATTAATAAATTATTAATTAATAAATTTCCTTTTTTTTTTTGCATATTTTGTTGTTTTTATTGCATATTTTTAGCGCATATTTAGCGATATTTAAGGTAATATTATAGCGCATATTTATGCAATTTTAAGTGCTATAAAATCCCAACCCTGGTAATAATTATACGCGACATCTTGTCGTCTCAAAACCGTAACCGTCAGGGTGTATAGCTGACCATCGGGTAAGGTACTTAAGTCATCGCGTTACAAACTTGCAGCTATTACCTATAATATTATATCTAATAATAATATCGGTAGGTATTATGTGTCTGCATAAAGATAACCGGTTACTTGGTGTGGTGCTGGTATTGTTGCAAGCTCCAGAGCAATTCAACGACCTGTGGTGCACCGTTGCCGTATATAAACGGTTTGATTAATATACAATCTTTGAACAGTGTGTCTGTGTAGGTGCATTTGGTGTAGTAATAATATAACATACGCCGTCCTTCAGTCGCTACGATATAACTAAATAGGGTATAGACAGAGGGTGGCTAATACGTGGGTGCGGGGTAATAATACTCCCAAGACCCACAAAACATTAATTTACGTTTTTTTAAAAAAATAAATATCGTTTGCGTTTGACGAATATTATATTTTTATTTTATATAACGTAAGTACCTATAATATAATATTGGAACGAATATCGTTATTTTGAAATTATTTACGAATTGGATTACAAGCAGTGACGCGGGGGCGGACCTGGCGGTAACAATAACGGTAACGCCTAGACGTTCGCTCCGTTCACTTTGGACCCGGACGAAGCGGTTCGTCAGGACTCAGGAGTATGTTTTGTTGTGGGGCTATCGACCGCGCAGACAAATAGGGCTTATAATATGGTTATATTACGATCATTTGGGCACCAAACGTATGTAAAATGTATATTATGTAAAATGTATATTGTATCTTTAAATTTACTTGAGTAAAATTGTGTGTTATGTTATATAATATTTGGTTTTTATTTGATAATATTTTTAATAAATATGTCAACACGCTTATGTAAAATTAATAAATGCGGCTTGTGAAAATTCTAGGTATTTTGTTCAGGTATACTTACAGTTTTTTTTAACCAGTGTAAAATTTAACAAGCAACTTTGTATTAAATTATTAAGCTTAGATTAATCTATAGTATTTGGTTGGTTATACCTACGTCGAAAAAAACAAAAACACTTCGATAACATTGAAATAATGATAATATGTGTAATATTGATCTCCGCGGTTTTTCATTTCTCCAAATTGCTTAATAATTATTAAATTTATATTTGTATTATATATATATTTTTTAGTTTGTTCTTTTTTAGAATATAGTTTGCCATTTAGATTTCTCGTCAATCTTGCTCAATGGCGTTCATTCAGCTTGTATTGTTATTAATATTATGAAGGGACTGGGGACATATCAAACACAGGTCGCGAAACGCTGACCTATGTAATGAATTTTACATTTTTTAATATAAAAATATGATTCTATGGTTTAATCCACCTGCCTAATACCTTGATATTTTTTATTTTAGTTTGTTTATATATTACCTACATTACGCCTGTTAATTTCCTAGTCATAGGCGGATATTTGGCCACATCCGTGGGGGGGGGGGGGGCTTAACATTTTTGTCTTATCCATTAGCGTAAACATACATTTTTAAACGCTTCAACCTACTAACTAGTGGCTACTCAGTACTCCTACTTTATTCTAGCAGAGACACCAAGTATATATGGGTATATTAAAATACACAATTTATTTTGATATCTAGTGTGGTTTGTTACACCCCCCCCCCCCCCTATGTATCCGCCTATGTTCCTAGTGCATAGACTGTAGGTATTTTCGGTTGTACCATAATATACGTGAGACTGTCGTAGATACCGATTGTATAGGTATAGGTACCATTGTATAAAAACCAAATATGTATTTGTGTATTAATATAATATTATTATGTATTATTGTGCAAATGTGATGTATACCAACACGGCTTTGTATACAATTTTGTTATTATGTCCAAGCGTTCAGCAATAATTAGTAAGTTTCCCGTCAGCGAGTTAACGTGTGCCGTTGATATTACAATATTATTCCAGTCGTTCGATTGGGACTATATAGTCACTTTGTAATTTATATGCAACAACGAATAAAGTATAAACAAATAAGTACAAATTTCAATAAATAAAGTAGGTACCTATTAGTGTAGTGTATGAACAAATATTAAATTTGTTTGAATGAAAAAAAATCTACAACATTCAACTAAAATTGAATTAATTAACATTAAGACGAAGCTAATTTATATTAAACTTATTTTTTAAATAATCGTTAGACATCTATATCGATCAATTCACTACTACGTATAATCACTAAAAGCTAAAATTCAGAACATATTATATAATATAATATTATTATTTATTACATATTTATTTTTACACCAGCTAATAAATTAAATTATGTATGACAGAAACAGTTATATACTTTAGTACTGCTATATCATATTTCAATATGTTACACTGGAATAAAAAAAAAGTTTTTGTAGTTAGTTTTTAATTTTACCTTGTGACTTTTCTTTATTACTTAACTCACACAATGTTATGTTAATTTGTGTATAAAGAATATTTCTTTGAATGGTTTGTAACGTAAAAATAAGATGAATATAAAAACGACTTCTGTCGATAGTTATATTAAAATCAGATGTTAAAATAGTAAAATTACGCTAATACCTTCCTACAGGTGTTCGGAGGGCTCTCGAAATCGCGTATTCGAGAATTAGATCAAATTCACCGTACCATGTAATTTTATGTAAAAAGCACATATAATGTAATAACTGCAAAAATATTATATAAATGCCTTACCTGATTCGCATTGGTTTATGAATAATGTTGTAGGAGTTTTAGGTGACACAAAGTAATAACTACTTCAAACACACAAATTGAATTAAAGAACGCACCGATTATTGCTCGCACAAGGAGTCCAGTTGTCGCTCGTTGAAATCGGTGTTGAGATGTTTGAGAGGTTGTTACTCGGTGGCTGGTGCTCATGCACTGATTTAAGGGACTACACGGATATGCCGACCACAGTGGTAGGCGGTTTTAACCATAGCCCTAAAAAGGTCTATGGTTTTATCAAAGATTTTTGTATTTACCCGAACTAGATTTCTCTTCGGCGGCAAAGACCTATTTGTCGGTGACAATGGTTTTATTGAGGATGACCAATTTCTATGAACGACAGTCTGCCGTTATTTATTATTCTGTAAGATTTTAGTTTACTTATTATAATGGTGTGTGAGCATATTGTTACAGGTTTAAGGAAATTAAGGTTAAATCCTGGGGCCATACCTATCACTTCCTAAATAAAGATGATATAATTACTGAACAGGTTTGTAAATTAACTTTTAATATACTATCAATATATAGAATTTATCAGGTAAAAGATACAACAATGATGATTGATGAGTATCAAAAATGACCATGATTATTTTAAAGAGAAGAGAAATGGTGATGAATTAGAACCGTTAGCTAAACGTACAAGTATAGAGAGGTTTGGTGAAAATATAATTACCACAATCACAATAATATTAATATATTATGCATTATTTATGCAAACGTAATATCTTAATAGACATTGTAATCGCATACTTAAATATAATTCATTAGTTTTTAGATGATATATAGTTCAACAGAATAAATTATAGAGGCAGTCTACAGTCATACCTACCTTTAAGACAATAGCATAACTTTGAAGTTTCTGTTATTAACATTTCCACTTATCTTAAATTCCTGGTTAAAATTTGTAAGTTTTATCACAGAATAACTGGAAGAGACACTCACTGAGAAAGTTTATACATAGTAATATTAATATAAAATAATATTACCTATAAACCATCTATAAATATCTATACCTATAAATAATAGTATCCACACACTTTGGCTGAGAACTTAGATATTATTATATCTAGGTATATGATCTAAATTCTAAGCCATGAACCATAGAAGATTGTTCTATGCATTAACTAAGATTATTTTATACTTCCAAAATTAAAATTGATTATCGATATACTGAACCCTTGGAACAATACCGCCATAATTCAAAATTTGGAACTTTTGTGTTTGATATATTATCATCAGAAACATAAACATTTTTACTACGAAATAGAAAACTGCCACAAACGTCATTATGATTAAATTAAGCTAAATTTGTTTGTTATTACCACTTTAATGAACGTAATACTATTATATGTCTAATATAGGTGTATTACTTTCTGTTAAATCATAATTTAATCTTGTTCTCAAAATGTTGGATTATCTTAGTATAAGCACAAATAAATTATTTATGTAAAGGAAATTTAATATTATTATTTCAATAATACATTATAAGTCCAGCAAAAATTTAAGTGTGTTCTGATCATACAATTTGACAGCTTCTACGGTCAATAGACAAAATATTCACTCTCCTGTATCTTAATTTATATATACACAACCAAGTACAATAAACAAAAACATTTTTCAACATAGCAATTAATATATATTATATAATAGTACTATTTTACAGGTTTTTCGCCTTTGCATTGTATAATTGGGTATCGTGGTATATTGGTAAGCTGATCTAGTACTGTGAATACTATGTAACTCTTACTCCATTCCCATTTGTTTTTCTTTCATAATTTGTTCAAGTTTCTAAGAATAAAAATGTATGATTAGTTAAAAAATATTCTAAAATATATAGTTTAAATAAATACTTTAAGGTGTTCTAAATGATATTCGATTAGAACTTTAGCATTAGAAATGCTTTCTACCGTGCCAAGAAACAAAAAAGGAACTTGATCCTCTTCACGAAGAATAGTAGATTGTGGCTCATTATCACCTTCGATTTTTACTTTGATCTACAATAACAAGCATAAAAATATATCTGTTTAAATTGAAATACTAATAACAATAATCAATCATCTAAGAATTAAATATTACTATTTTTTTTTATGTCAAACTTATAACATACAACTTCCTATAATTACTAGTATACCATCTGACAATAAAACTATTGAAATCATCTTACAGTATACTTAATATAATTTACTGTTTCTTTTTTTATTACACATTACAAATACCAATGATAAGAAAAATAATGAATACTAAAAAAAATGTATATAATTTTTCAGTAACAACTAATAAGTAATGTTTTGTGAACAATTTCTAACAATGCAAAATGTTACCGATGTTTAAAAGTTAATGAACCAATTAATTTTTGTATAGAAGAGCATTGTATTCAAATAAGAGAAACATTTTTAATGCAATAAATATTGGGTATTACAAATTACTAATATTAAAAATAATATAAGAATAATTAATATAATAACATACTACTCCGCTCTCGTCAACAATATCTTGGATGTTTCTATCATTTTTACCAACTACTTTTTCCATGAAATTTCTTGGAACTTGAAGAAATTCTTCTTTATACTCTAAATTTTCTCGAGCTTCCATCACAGCATCTTTATTCTAAAAACAAGATTATTAGATATTTATAGTAAGCTACAATAAAACTAACTTACTTCTCCTTAAATTTTAAAAACACCAGTATTTTTATTTAATTCAATATTTGTAATACCCTCAATCTTGCGAGCTCGTTTGATATTACTGCCACGAGTACCAATAGCCAAGCCAATGAGATTATTACATACATTAAATTCATCAGTATAAGATGATGTAAACTGTAGATTGGAATTTTCCAGTTGCTTGTCAAATTTTTCATTCTTCATAAGCACCATAGCATTTTAATTCAGGTTTCTAAAGTGCATGTCAGCTAACATCAATGCTTTTTTACTGGTCAATGATGAACAAGATATAACACTCAATACTGATTGATCAGGATTATAGAACACTCGAGATGCGTCAATTGCTTTCTGGAAATCTATGTGGATACCATAAATTTTAGCACTAAAAGATTAAACATGGTTATTATGCAAAATATGATTGTAGCAGTTTAATTTTAATTAAAATTGATTGTATATTTATTTTTGTTGTACTCACATTTCTCTAACATCTTCCGGTACATCAATATCAAACGTATAAAATGTATTGCCATTAATGTGTGAATTTATGTTACTGCGTCTGATTTTATCAGGAGAGACTATTTCTTCAGCTGTTGAGTTGAAATATTGGACAACAAATTGGGATGGTGGGTTACCACTGATAATTTTTATCACTGCTTTTACCCATCCATAACAAGAATGGGGTTCTCTGACCGATTTTACTTCTATTTCTTGATTATCAAAAAACTCTACTACATTGCTCATCTGACAAGGGGGGTCGAACATTTTCATAGCTGAATTTAGTTTCAGGATACCAACTAAAAATTATAAAAGATTTATTATTATTTGGCAAGGTACTATAATAATTTAATGATTTAAAGTGATCAAGAACAATACTGGAAAGAAACTTATAATAAGAATTTCCATAAGTTATCTTTATTTGCATAAACAAAAATGTTAATAAAAAACTTATTAGTTTCTTTATTCTCACTGCCTAATTTTGTGAGCATCTATTATTATGTATTATTTGTTTATCAATCTAAATCTACAATTCAGAAACCATTAACAAGTGTTAGATTAAAAACAGACAAATATGATAAATCTTAAAAACTATAGTACCAAGTATTGGTAAGTATAGTTATTAATTATTTGAGTACTGATGTCTTATAGCACAAAAAAATGTTGTCAACTGGCTGTCTTGTATAGTGTATACACTTAATTTAGATTCTGAGAGTAGCAACTTGTTTTCAATGATGTGTGATATTTTTCCGTCATGATCAACATTTGGGAGAGTTAAAATGCTCCAATAGTGAAGTAATGGTTCTTTAAATATGATTTGGTGACCCATGATTGGTCTATAAAATTTTAGTGAATCATAATTTGATCAACCAGGTATCAGAATATTTATTTAAAACTACTAACTATAAGTGAATTAATAATTTTTTTGGTGATTATAAATTTAGGTAAAAAGTTAAAGCCCAATACTAATTAGGAAATTAGGGGTGTCTATTATTAAACAATACCAACTGTATTAAATAGTTGTATTATTTAAATATCATATACATAAGCTACCTATAAAAATATTGATTTCTAGAGAGTTAATAGTGAGGTTAATAGGTATTAATTTAAAATAAAAAACTATTTCCTGAATAATAGATTGTAATTACCTACCTACTAAAATCATGCATGAAATAAAGAATAGGTAACCTATTACAGTCATAAATTTGTAGTTACTATTTAAAAAAAAAATTCAACACTAAGTATTTGATATTTGGGACATTGCCCAGGTATAAAGTTTAATAAAATAATGTTGATATAGGTAGCTGAATAATTTAATATACATCCTAATTTAATAAGACTTGATCTTTTTCTATTTTTTTTAAGGGTAGTCTTTCTTTTGAAATACAAATTATTCATGATAAAAAACCAAAAAAGGTTCTTAATGTATATACATATCCTACTTACTACTTACTTGTAATTTTGATAAAAAAAAGCTTACAAAAGTATTATCATAAAATATAAATATATATATAAGAGATACTCACTCATTAGGGAAAGAAACTAGAACTTCATTTTCCATTACACCAGTAACAAAACCCTAAAATATATAAATTAAATTAATTCTTTAAGTTAATTATCATTTTCGTAAATTAAGAATAATCTTAAATAGGTTCATACAAAATTGTAGGAATCTTCAGATCTTAAACTATTTTAATAGTAAATGTTAGGTAAAATATAATATTATATCAGTACCTATATACTCCGTTCCAAAAGAGAATATACTAGGCGGCGACGGGCGGCCCGCATCTCCCACATAAAAGCATAAGGTAGTTTTAACCTGTGAAAGGGGTAAAAAGTATGCAGAACTCATCATAAAGCTAGTCATGAAGTGTGTTTTAGGTAGTATTTTTATGAAATTTTTCACAATTCCAGGCACATACTTTTATCGCAATAATCGACATTCCGTACTGGTACCTAAATCACGTTTAAAATATTTTCCGATCAGTTTAATAGGTATAATAATTCAATTTTGAATTTCGTGTTTAAAATCAAACTACCTGATAAAATAGGTATATTTAGCTATTTGCCGTGGAAAAGAAGAGCATATTAATATTATGTTTAAGTTGTTTAAATGTCATAACATAAAATATATCCGCAAAAAGTTGGAAAATCCTAACTATAGTAAGTTTGAGGACCGGGATATTGATCATGAAAGCTCGTTATCGACGAGTGATGTACCTGCTGAAAAACCCGTCTTCCGAACTAGTAGCTCGGCAGAGACGCTATTGAAACATATGAGTGCGTGGAACTATAATAAAATAGGTATATTTAGCTATCTACAGTGGAAAAGAAGAGCATGTTTAAATGTTTAAATGTCATAACATAAAATATATCCGCTAATGATGAATACTTGAGACGTGTTATCTGCAAATTACGATTTACCATCATATCGTATACTCAGCGAAGTACCTAATTTAATTATTTTAAAAAGATGATATACTTATACTGTGTATAAGAAAATTTAGATCGTTGTCACATATTGATCACAAAATGATGTTGTAAGTACTGATTTTTTTCATTAAAGCAATTTTATGTTATCCTATATTATATTTTATATGCGTTTAAAATGTACAAATTACAATATATTATATAATACACATTTATTTATATTTGCGTTATTTAATAGTTTATAATTTATGCCAATCGTCAATTTGTTCAAACAAGCGTATTCCGTTTCGGATTATGAATTAATTAAAAGTATAATATAAATATAGAGAATCAATATATTCAGGGATGGTTTCCTCCTTGGCTGAGATTTATTTTCACCCATCTTACAGCGTTCCCACCGGTTATTATTATCATTATCCCTATCAATTATATTTTTGAGATTTTTAACATGTTTGTAAGTACCTACTATAGGTTTTTTTTTTAAATAAAAATAATTTTAGCTACATATTTTGATAATTTTAATTGAATATTATAAGTCTTGAATTCTATTATAGTAATAGGTAACTATTTTTGTGCTTCACGCAGACTGTGCACAGCAGTGTTAATAAGACAACTTACAACTATAAACTATTATGATAAATTAATAGAACGAAGATGAGTGTCTAATATAATATATGTAGAAACATACTTTATGAGTAAGACATAATAGTTCTACACACTCATATGATGATTCAATCGTCTCTGCCGAACATGTACTTGGGAAGACGAGGTTTTCGGTGGGTATAATCGCTGATGCCGAGGTTTCATCATCAATATCTTTGTCCTGAAACTTACTAAAGTTAGGATTTTCTAACCTTTTGTGGGTAGACGATCCGTCCACAAAGTGTGCACGCGCCTTAAACAAGTTATTATTAAAGTTATTGTTTCAACAGGCACTGATTTTCATAACTGAATAAAAGTATCTATAGAAATGTTTCTCGTACGTATAGGTACACGAGAAATGCGTATTTTAATTATTTTTAGTGCACATTAATTAGTCCTGAATAGCCCTGTATTAAAGTGATAAATAACTAATTGTATACTTCAATTATTGGACTACCACGCACTAATGAAAAAGATATCGGAACTGCTATTGCCTATTGGGCACTTCTGCAAGGCGTTTTCACTCTTCATGGTTGAATCTCTGCGGACTCTAATATGTTAAATATTAATTTACTATTAATCCAGAAACATGGAAAATCATCTGAAAGCAAAGATTCAACCACGAAGAGTGAAAACGCCTTACAGAAGTGCCTACTAGCAGTTCCGATATCTTTTTACGGTATTTACAACACCGAGACTATTAACTGAAAATATTTTCTCTGTTACCTGATTTTCATTCCGTATCGCGGCGTTGTGATTGTCCAAGTTAGATTTCCTCTCTTGCTTGGATGAATCGTCGTCACTTATAATAATCACCGACGCACAATCATGATCACGCGGAATTTTTGTACGCTATAATGATAAATTTATACTTAGCACGTCAGAGATTGCCCAATTATTAGACTTAAATATTATATGTATAGATAGGTATTTACTTCTTCACAAAGAGCCTGTGACTTGTATTCCTTGGTATCTGCGTAAAACATTATTAATATTATATTATTATATATATATTATTATATAAGTATAATAAAAAGTATATTACTTAATTATTTTATTTATGTATACAATCGAAATTCCTAAGATTTTACGCGCTGTATACGCAGTGGCGCCCCTCCAAATAATTTATTCCAGGATCTACTATTATATTAAAAAAAAATAAGTTAAGTACTATTATCGAAATCGTATAATACTACATCGGTATATTTCGTTATTATTCAGGGGAGGTCAATTTGCAGGGTTACCAGTTACTAGATTTTTTTGATCGTTTTGATCGTATTTTTATTACTTTATTATTATTACACAGATAATTGTTTAAAATAAGTATTGTATTTAAAACGTGTATATAAAATATTTTTCAAACTTATAATACTAAAACTCACATGTGTAATTTATTATTCCATAATTTAAAATGTAATCGATTAAATCGTATGACATAATGACAAATTACGTAGTATAATAATACAACAAATATTGTAAAAAAAAACCAACCAATATCCACGATAGTACGAAACCAAATTTGCGGCGGACGCATCAAGGAAATTAAGTGACGGCAACGATTATGGAAAAATAAAAATAAAACAAAAATATGAACGACAAACGCGTTGCATAGCTCAATGATAACTTGCACTCACTTTCAAATTTTCCAAGCAGCTGTGCCCGGAAGGCCGAGACTTTTCAGATTTATTTTAATAGTGTCTTAAGTATTTGGAACTAGACTATAGATATTCAACAATACATTTTCTGAACTTGAGGATAGAAATAAGTTGAAATTATTCAATTATAGATAAACCGAGGCTCAGAAAATGTATCTATAATAGTTCTACTATGTTCTGTTCCATTGGTCAGTGATAACAGTTTGTGGATCTTCAATAAATGTTTTCTATGGTAAAATATTTATACCTATGTAGTTAAAAAAGAAATAAACAAGCTGTATTAAAAAATTTAAGAGATTATTTTGTAATTTTGCTTGATGATTTTGCAAAAATGTGAGGCCGCTGCTCTTTGTCCGGTCGGCGAGTGAATGCGCGCGCGTGTGCGACTATTAAATTAATTTAACATATTTTAATATTTATATTATTTATTGATTATAATTAATAAATAGGTACTATAATTAATATTATAATTTATACTTTTATATTATCATGTCTATGGACTATGGTATATTGGTATACACTTCACACAATTGTAAGTGTGACACAAATACTATAGATTATTTACCTATATAATCAA
Organism: Metopolophium dirhodum; assembly: GCF_019925205.1. NCBI lineage: Eukaryota > Metazoa > Arthropoda > Insecta > Hemiptera > Aphididae > Metopolophium > Metopolophium dirhodum. The sequence goes on along the minus strand of NC_083565.1, from coordinate 30,641,283 downwards.
TATTATTTGCTTTACAGTCTGTATACAGCATGAACTAAGTTCTTCTTAGTTCATGGTAATATGGTATACAGTAATACTCACTGCAGGGGCTAAAATACTGTGCCCCCTAACACACTATTTGTGTCCCCTGAATGACAAATGTGTGTCCCCTGAATGACAAATGTGTGTCCCAAGTTTTATAATGTTATTTTAGTTTTGTAGAAATAACAAACATTAATCATTTACTATATTCTTAACTTAATATTATATAGTTACCTATTATGTTAACTTAAGTTTAGTACTTATTTTATTTCTATACCATGGACAATAGTTTGTTATAAAAAAAAAGAAGAAAATATGATAATGGATCAATACAAAGTAGGTATACTTATATAAAATAGTTAAATAATTCTATGTTGTCTTTTGAAATATAATATTGTTTACTGTAAGCTACTGAAAAGTTAACTATAAAAAAATAGTAAGAACAATGCAATTTATAGCATATTGTCATAATATTATATAATTAGGCAAATTAATTAATTAGCTAAAATATGTTAAAATATTAAAAATATAAAACTGATTATGAATAATATTATAAATTGGATTTTACAGAATTAGCTACCTAGTTATTTTGTCTTGTTTAATAAATATAACTAAAAGGATCTATACAGGATGTCATGTGAGGATTTACCCATTGCGATATCTCATGAAAAAATGGAGATATCATAATTCTGATTTTTTAGTCAGACTCACAGGGACAAAAACTAAAAATATTTCATGTTTTAGTTTATTTTAATGTTTTGGTAAAAAAGTTAAAAATATATTTTTTTATTTAATTATTTAACAAAAAAAAAACGAAGATAGCCATTTTGTAGAGTTAATTTTTCTGAAAATATTGACGTTTCAACATTTTGATTTCGTTAATCTTCTGATTTTTAATATTTTTTCTAGTTTCTAGAAAAACAGTGAATTATTTAATACCATAGTGGCATACCGATATAATCATGTTGCCCGCGACCCGCGTGCTCGTGCAGCCAGCAAACACTCTCAGTGTAGCTCGTAATAAGCGTATTATTTTACTTCTTCAAAATTTATTGATGAAATTTTAAACAATTATTGTACAAAAAATCAATTTGTACATCTTTGTAATACCTATTATTAAATACGATTATATTATAATAATTATAGGCTATCTTTATCAATAGATAAAATAAATTTATTTTGTTCATTTTGTATTTAGTAAAAAAAGGTGTTTTGTCCGTAAACTTATAAATACCTAATATTGAATATTATTATTATAATATTTGATATTGTAATCTTGTATTGTTTTCTGATAAGATTTGAACTTATTGATCAACAAAGTAGTGTCTGATCACAATTAAGCAATTATTCAATTGATTAAAAATTACAATTACAAAATATTATGATTTATGACTACCATTTCATTTTAGTAATTAAATAATTATTCATACTATTTAGTTGTATTATAAATTCTAAATCGTAAATTTATTTGTTAAGTACCGTTTACGTTGTTTAACAATATGTAATTGTTCGATATCTCAATACCTACTTTAAAAGTTACAAAGTAACAAAGATCAACATGTGCATTGAATATTAATTATTATCTACACATAAACATACCTATTATATTATTATTTAATAAAAAGTTTTAATATTATTTTATGTTTCAAACAAATTTTGCAGTACTTATTAAATTAAAAATTGTATTGTATGAGTAATATTTTCATGGGCTTATCAGATTTTACACAATTTCTTTGAAGATATTCTTGGAAATATGTTTGAATAATTATGTACCTACCTACCTATTATTAGTTGGTAAGTTATAATTATTTTATTACCTATTTAACTATATTTTATTATGATATCATGCTTTATAGACATTTAGTCTGTAATTTGAACAAAAAATCAAAAATAAAACATCAAATAACATTTTCAATTTCTCAAAACTACAAATTACTTAACAAGAAAAATTTGCAAAATAAAATATAATGAAGATTTATTTAATAGCAAAATAACATTTTTGTTACAATGTGAGTATTATTTGTTTTAAATTAATTTATACTCAACCCAATTGTATTCTTTCTTATTGTTATAGAAGGATAATCTAAGCTAAGCGGTTATAAACATTCAAGTATTTTTGGTGATGTTAGAATTATTTTCAAGTTTGTTCTATAATCAATAAGCATATTACTATTGCTTGGTACCTTGCCATTAATAGTACTAATATTCACTAGTTAAACCTATCATACCCAGAGGATGTAAATGTATGCGTACATACAACCATCAGAAGACTAATAATAGTATCCAGTTCATCACCAAAACAACATAGGTAAATTCAAATGTTTGATTTCATAAAAAAAAAAAAAATGTAAATGGTAAATTATAGCTCATAAAAAAAATTGTTTGTTTTAATTAGCCAGGTGATTTAGTAAATTAGGGATTTTATGTATTAAGTGTTAAAGATTTTTATAGAACTCTAATAATATAGGAATTTAATAAATACCTACCTATTACAATTATATTAACTGAAAAATAAGGGTAGCTATTCTATAATTTTTTTTGTGGCTTGAATATGTGTAGATATAGAACCCTGGGTAGAGGGTAAACACATTGTATTTCCCTGACTATCTCATAGTATATAAGTATGTTCACTTAATAACAAGGTTTAAATAAAAAATAATCAAGTTAATGATTTGAAATTGTTGGAATATTAATGTCACACTTGTCATGTACGTTTTAAGAGTTGGGGTCTTCAACCTTAATGAGAGTTTCAGAAAAAAAATTAAAAACTATTATAATTGTCCTTTATTCATAATTAAATTAAAAAATGTTCATATTATAGAATTAATAATATAATAGCTATTATTGGGTTTTTTTTTTATAGTTGACAAAATTAGTTTTTGAGTATTAGTCAATCTAATTTTTGTTTTGGATTAATTAGGTTTTGATATGATATAATGTTCAGATGTAGAAATGCTATAAACAGAGACAAAAGATTACAGAAAATTAACATATAAAATTGGAGAACTATTAAATTATGAGTTAACACTCATTGTCATCTTTCACTTTGATTTTAGGTTGAAGACCCTTTATATATTTTAGTGTAAGAAGGGCATGTCAAACACGCAGCCCATGGCTAATTTTTTGATGGCCCATTGATTGTATTATAAAAAAAAAAATCTGTATTGTATAACAAGTATTGTAAGTGATGCATACAATTATTATTGCATTGTATTAGAAAATTAATACAAAGTATAATTGAAATCCCTTTTAAGATTTAAATATTGCCAGACTTAGTAAATAACATACAAAATCAATGATTCTTCTAAAAATAGACATTATACTTAAATGTTAATATATTATTATACATATTATATATTTTAAAATGTTCTACATGACATATGTGACATTATTTTTCTTATGATAATGGTTAAATTGTTTAACACATTTAAGAGTTTATTGTATTATACATGAATACTCTGCTAGTTGCAAACCATTTCATAATATTATAATAATACTTTTATTTGTTTTGAACATTTAGCCAACAAATTGTTAACTTGTATTAATAGGTGTTGAATTTTATTTTATTTGTCAACTATCAGCAGTGGCATGGTGAACTTCATTAACTTATGAGGCACAATAATTTATATACCTAAGTAATAAATTATAAATACTTATTTAAGTAATTATGTATTTATGTAAATGGTAACTGAGAAAGATTGACTTAGTCTCTTAATAAATTATTATAATATGTGAAATGCCTCTAGTCTGCTGAACACCCACCACCCTTTAAACTGAAGCACGTGCCTCAAATAAAGTCCTTCGTCACGCCACTAACTAGCAGCATTAGTGAAAGAACCTACGTTATAATATCTATAATGTAATACATATAGGCTAATTATAACAGAATGTTATTGAATTAAAATTAGTAAATGGCCAAAAGCAAGGCTGGGCAAGTTAATGATTTTTTTTAACTCAGTTAAGTTAAGTTAATATGCACCAATAACAAAAAGTTAAAAGTTAAAAGTTAAAAGTTAATTTAACTATAGGTTAACTCAGTTAAGTTAAAAGTTAATACACACTTTTTGTTAACTTTTTATTAAGTTAAAAAAAAGTTAATTTGTTTATACAACGCTAGCCTACTTAATTTTTTTCCAACCCAAAACTAAATTATAGGATAAAGGGTTAATACTTCATACACTATTTCCATATAAGTTAGATTCTAATGATATACATTTTTAACTTTAAACAATTTACGATACATATTTTTTGACATGAAAACAAAATAGTGAAATATTATAAAATTAAAAACAAAATTAATTAACTTAACTTGCTTCTTAAAATTAAAAATCAACTCGTTAATTTCACGTTAATTAAGAAAGAAATTTAGTAAGGTAACAGTAAAGTTAATGAAAAGCCAAAAGTAACTAGTTAAGTTAAAAAGTTAAAATTAAATTATCTTTTTAACTTAACTTTAACTTTTTAACTCGTTAATGCCCAGCCTTGGCCAAAAGTAAGTTTCTTATTTAGATTGAGATAATATGTAGGTACAAATTAAAAAAGAACTCTACAATATTGTATTATTTGTAATTAGAATTGTTTCCTTTAAAAAAAAGAATTATTATTATTATTATTTATTATTATTATTTTATAATAACAACTGTACAAATATTTCTAAATAATAAATACTTTTTATTGTAAATGTATTATTATTTATCACCTTCTATTTAAATAAATGTATTATGTATACCTGCTATGTGTTGTATAACAATAACTATTAAAACGTTTATAAATAATAAGTATTTTTAATTTTTATACTCACTATTTAAAGAAATGTATTGGGAATTAGGATGTAAACTATGCATCAAATGTAAGAACATTGAAAATTATGTAAATGTATAGAACATAACGTCTTACCGGTGATGAATACAATTTATTACCTATATGAATAAATTGAGACCAAAAAGTATACCTATATCGATTATCTGATTATCTCTATTATGACTATTACAGATATAAATATATACCTAATCATACTATACAAAAATGTAAACAAACGGCCTCAATTTCTTATCTACGTTGGACTGAGAAAAAAACGTCATAATGAATACGTTACGTCCTATCCCTAGTACCTATGGTATTAAATAATTCGCATTTTTTTTCAAAACTAGATTCTTTCTTCAGTTAAATTTGCTTTGTTTGGTAGCGTTATGTGTTTTAGTAAGACAAAAAAAAAATACACAAGCGAGCAGCATTACGTGCTCTTATAACAAAACTACAAAGTCTACTGCACAAACTAGGAGTCATAGAATGTGGACCACGAATCACGAGAGCCGGGAGGTAATGTTAAATTTCTATTTTCTATAAACAAAATTAATGACAATATTTAAAAGACAGTAAGTGGATGTCGCTCTGCTGTACAGTATAAGTTACAAGTAGGTCACTGTATGATGGATGGTATTAATTCAATGATATAATATCATTGTATACGAAAAACGATTCTGAGCGGTGACGGCTTGTCAGTATGGATATTTGTATTATATTTATATTGTTATTACTTATTATTAATACGGTAGCTGGTAAGTTGAATTAATATTATAAAATTACAACAAAATAACTAATATTGTAATTCTTGGTTATGTAATATTATGTAATTTCGTCCGAATTTGAACATAAACTAACTACAAAAAAAAACTGTGTCTTTATATTTTAAAGAGTTTTTGGTTAGGTACAGATATAAACCTTGTTTTAAATTATCAATCCATAGCTATATAAGTTGAACAATTTTATACATTTTTAACTAAAAAATAATTTTTAAATTTTAAATGCTTATAAAAAAAATGTTTGCCAATGTATTTTTCAACTGCTAATGTAACAATATTCATGGGCCTTGTATTACATTTTCACGCTTTTTGAGCCAACAAATATACAATTTTATTATGATTTAAAGAAAAAAATCCAAAAAAAAAAATTGTTAACGTTCGTAAACAGCTTGAAAACAGTGAATATATTTTGAATATAGTATAAGAATTAATAAAATAAACATGTGATATAAATTTCAAGTGTCTATGGTTATTCGTTTTTGAATTATAACAAAATAAGAAAATCGCTAGGTAGGTACTTGAGAAATCAAGTGAATAATATCCAATGTAATACAATTTGAACTTAAAATGTTCATAAAAATTTTTGTTTGATTTACACAGAACAAACTATGAGGATCTTGAATTAAATTTTCAAATCTTTGATTTAAAAAGAAAATTTTTATGTATTTCCTACTTAAAATAATTTGCAAATTTTTTAGATTTTTAAGGATTTTGTCAAAATTCGTAATTTTTTAAATGCTTATAAATAAATTGTGACTGTATTTTTAATATTTTTCAATTGTCATTGTAATAATATATTAGAAGAGCCTTGTTTCAAGCTTTTTTACCCAACGAATACAATTTTATTGTCATTTGTAGAAAAAAAAAAACTAAAAAAATTAGAAACTAAAAATGTCCGTAAACCGCTCAAAACAAGTCAAAATATTTTGAAAATGTTATCGTGTATAGAGAATGCTAATATAAACATTCAGTGCGAATTTCATGTACATGCCCGTCTACGGTTATTTGTTTTAAAGTTACACCAAAAACCAAAATCGATTATGTCAAAAACTGATTTTGCTTAAAAATTACCGTTTTTCCTTAAATTTTGTTTGGTTTTTCCTTGCGCTTTTGAAAACTATTAAGAATTTTAAATTTTGAATGTACCAACTAGATTCACTTTTCCATCGAACAAGATACTGTTGAAGAAAATCGAAGCAGTGTTACTACCCCAAATCAGACACAAAAAATAAAAAAAAAAACAAATCATTGTAAAATCAATACATTCCATCGCTCCGCTCAGAATCTAAAATGTAACTATTATGATAATTAATTGGTAATGCTGTAACGATAGGTACTCATCATAATGCTGCAGTAGGATGTAATTCTTAGATCTTTTGCTAAAATAAAAGTAAATCGGGTGAAAAAATATTTCCACGAAAGTACGAAACCAAATTAAATAGAAAGAATAAATTGTATATTTTTTAAGGTACATAAATATATGAAATAATTTTAATTCTATCGTTTTGTGTTAGTTTTTATTTAATTGACATTCTTAATTTATTTCGTTTTGCTTTGTAATTTAATGATATTAATTATAGTTATTTTTAACCATATTACGTTTTGTTTTACTGAATTTTATTATTTTCGTTTTGGCAATGCATTTTTGTCATGTATAACAATATTATAATGTTTAAAAACCCTACATTTAAAACTATAGATTTATATTTCAGAAAAATAATTATTATAAGAGCTACAACAATGTATAATAATAAATACAGATATATTATAATAGAATCTAGAGAAACTGTATGGTGTTTAACACCTTTTAGGTGTTTCTTTGCTAAAAATGTATTAAAATCATAGGCGCAAATATGGTGGGGCTTAGCCCCCCCTAATTCCATCTAAACCCTCCCAGATTTACTCTTATATTAAAATTGAATGTATTAATAATCAAATGTGGTTTTCGAATACTCCCTATGGCTGTAAACAATATCATCAATATCAATTTTTAGTTTCTGAGTGGAACGATGAGCGTATTGATTTTACAATGATGTGTGTTTTTTATTTTTTATTTTTGTGTCTGTGTACACGATAAGCAGTCGAAATAATGATTGGATTTTCAACTTCAGTATCTTGTTAGATAGGAAAGTGAATATCGTTGGTGTATTGGGGAGGTCAAAATTTAAAATTTCCAATAGTTTTCAAATGCGCCGAGAAAAACAACATAAAATTAAGGAAAAACGGGAATTTTTACGTAAAATCGGTTTTTCAGAAAATCGATTTTGGTTTTTGATGTAACTCTAAAAAAAATGAACATATACACATGCAATTTTCACTGGTAATTTATATTAGCATTTTCTATACATGATACAATTTTCAAAATATTTTGATATGTTTTCAACTAATTAGGAACATTTTCAGTTTCCAATTTTATTAGTCTTTTTATCTAAGGATGTCAATAAAACTTTATTTGTTGGGTAAAAAAGTTTGAAAATTTAATACAAGGCTCCTACTATATTGTTACAATGACATTTGAAAAATATTAAAAATCCTTAGTCACATTTTTTTTTTTTACAAGCATTTAAGTTCAAAAATTGACAAAATATGAAAAAATCACGAAAATTACCAAATTATTTTGAGTTAAGAATTCATAAAATTTTTTTGTTTAAGTCTAAGATTTTAAAATGTAATACAAGATTCCTTATAAGATTATCTACCTTTATCAAAAAAAAAAATGTCTAATTAAGTCAAATTAAATTTTTACGAGCGTTTGAAGTTCATATTTTCACAATATTGGATATTCACTCGATTTCTCATGTGGAGGTTTTGTTATTTTATTGTAATTCAAAAACCAATAACTGTAGATACATGAAAATTTTAGTGAATGTTTAAATTTTCATTTGCTATACACCATAAAATTTTAAAAATATTTTGACTTTTTTGAGCTTGGACATAGTCAGTTTTCAATTTTTTTGGTTTTTTTTCCTATTAATATCAATTAAATTTTATTTGTTGGGTAAAAAAGCGTGAAAATTTAATATAAGGCTCCTGATATATTTTTACAATAGCAGTTAAAGAATATTAAAAATACATAAGCACATTTTTTATTATAATGATTTAAAGTTCGAATTTTGACAAAATGTATCAAATTTAAAATTTAATAATTAATTTGTACCTAGTTAAAAATTTATAAAATGTTCAAATTTTATAGCTAAGGATTGAAAATTTAAAACAAGGTTTCACGTAAATAGGTTATATATAAATTACTTTATTCACAATAATATCATCAATTATACTTAGTAATATCATAAGCTGACTGACCATTTTTACTCAGAATCGTTTTTCTTACTCGGTGATATTAGGTATATATCATTGAATTCAAATTTAACACCATCCATTACAGTGACACACTTGTAACCTACTGTACAGCAGAGCGATTTCCACTAACCCACCTTTTTTTTTTTTTTTGAAATTCGTTCAAAATTATTATTTTAATATTACATATATTTTTTATAACAATATATAAAATTAAACAGAATATTTTATTTTACTAGCAGTTTTGCTCAATACATACATTTTTTTACGATATGTAAACATCATTCTATTGCTAAATCAACAATTATTTTACTTATAAGTTATATTACAGAAAATTAATTAGTTATTATTGATGTGTTAACATTTTAATAGGCTAAAATAGTCTTTGTGAGCCGTTGTTATTTTGTCGTGGAAGTGCAACAATATAATATAATCAATTTGTGATTTAATTAATAATATTCTATTTTATATAAATTAAATTCAAAGTCAATAATTATAACACCTTAGAAGTGTTTGGCACGTATTCAGTTTTCATTTTAATCATCAATTCATCAAGATAAACTAAATTCAATTAATTGGCAGAAAAATACAATGAATAGTTTGCATTACTGAACATGATGTACCTTAGGTTATTGACATCGCTAAGGTTTCAGTTAGTAACTGAAATCAATCAAGGTTAAAAAATATTTGCAAACTATTATAGCATAGTATTTGAATGTCTTATTAATAAAAAAATAACTTAAATAATAAGTCGATATGAGAACTCCAAACAATTATTTTAAACAAATAACTAATAAAATGTCATTGCTTCACTTTCTAACTGATAAATTATTTACGAGATGATTCATCCAGACAGAAATTATTGTTTATTTTTTATGATATATGTAAATTATTGCTATTAAAGTTATTTATTTCATTATTATTTATCAGTATACGGCAGGTTGAATTAATTTTTGCTGAAATCATTGCATTTGTTGTCATTGTGTGTACCTATATTATACAATATATAATGATATACATAAAATGTTTAAGTAACCAAGAATAATACTTATAAATTTCAACAAAATAATTAAAAATCTGCCCATTATAATGGGCTCTATTAAAGTTCAAATTTTGACGAATTTAGTTTTTAAAAATTAAAACAACGGTATCCCATATGGATAATTATATCTATACTCTATTGTGATTATAGTGTAATATAGATAAACATTATTTAACACGATAATAGTTATGTTATTTGCAATTGAACAATCAGTACGCATAATATAATAATACGTGCCACATAAATGGTATGCTATTACTTATTAGGCGTAACTTTATATCTACAATCTACAAAATTTCTTAATAAATCATAATACAATTAAATTTGTTTTTATTATTATTTTAATTATTTTATCAAATAAAAAACATTTCTAACAACATCTTTTGTTCTATAGAAAATCCATTAACTAATTGAGTTATTAAAAAAACAGTCTTATAAATGTATTAAATTACACAGATGACCTACCTACATTGTAAAATTATAATATTATATTGCTTTATTATTTAATGGGAAAATGTAAACATTTGAGTTGCGTATTTCTTTAAATTTCTTAGAATCGAGTACATTTTTGATATAAGGATTGAAAATTTAAAACAAGGTTCCACGTAAATAGGTTATAATATATGTCATTACTGTTAAAAAGTACTAATTGAAGTAACTAAAAGTTAAATTTGAATTATGTTTTAGAAATACAAAACTCTAAACAATATTTTATGGCGACCTATGGGTTGATTTTTTGTGCACCAACATTGCTAGAGCTTTACCAAAACAATCAGAACTATGCAATTATCTTTTACCTTATCTGGGACTTCTGAGCTCCCAAGGACATTTTTTGACAGCTCAGGATACAAAATTTAAAAGCACAGTAAAATAGTACCTATACTCTGTTCCAAAAGAGAAGACACCAGATTTACATAGCAAAACTGGTTTTGCCCGTGGCCGCCTGGTGTCTTTTCTTTTGGAACAGGGTATACTAAATATTTTATAGACTTGTTCCATTTTAATAAGACCTGAGAGGAACAACAATACATTTCCAATTAAAACAATTTTTCAGAAAGCACTTAAAATATTTTAAAAATTAACAAAAAATATATTTGTATTCAACATCAATTTGTGTGAGTAGAAGCCAGTGAAAAAATTATCAAAATCAAATTCATATGATTTAAAAACCAAAAAATAATACTTGGAGATGTCTTATTGTTGCACTAAAATAAAAACCAAACATCACCATTTATATGACAACTCTGTATTAAACAATAGGACTAAGGACTCGGTTTTTTTTACTTAATGATGTGCAACCTAAAACTAATTTTGACCAAAATATGGAGATGTCTTGTTATTACTCCAAGGTCTACTCATAATGTAAATCAATATACAGCTTTAAATATTTTATAAAATTAATTTTTTAATACATATCATACACACGATAAATATAGACTATATTACGTTTAACATTGTGACGAGTGATCACGGATTTTTAAATTGAGTTGAATATTTTGTATATTTTATTTTATTTTATATTAATAAATGGGTAAGAAACCCTTTTGAAAATGTTTATAAATATATAATTACAATGATTACAATAACATTCATAACAGAATATTAAATTAAATTAACAATTATGATAAATAAGGTATATTAAGTCATTAAAATAGATTAATATTAATAAAATTAACAAATGGTAAAATTAAAGATCGATAAAAGAATCCTCATTGGCCATTAACATTAAACATAAAAGCCTAATAGGCTCGTTTTTCATGTAATTACTGAACATATAGGGACAAAATTAAAAATAATATGTTTTGTTTTGTTTAATTTAAGCTGGTTATTATCAAACCATGATTAAGTTGAGTTATAACATTGTTATAAACATAGTACATGCATGGTTACACTTAGTAAAACAAGCTGAGCTTGCGCAATGAATGTATTGATTTTATAGTTAGGGATATTATGTATTTATGTATTTTTTTGTGACATGATTAAGCTTACTTAATGGTTCACTAAGATATTTCACATGGCTTAAATATACAAGATTATTGCAATAGTACCCCGACTATATAGTTTTATCACGTTAAGGAATTAAAATGGCAGCGTAAGGGGACGTATAGGTTATACTGGCTATACTATGATATTATATACTAAGATATGAACTGTACCCTTATGCTGTCACTTTAATTTTGTTAAGAATAGGATATGTGGAATAATCTTGTATATTTGAGCCATGATCTTTCATATACTTTACAGCTATTTGCAAACAAATTAAAAAGCACTATACCGATAATTAAGTAAAGAATTTTTCTTCTTGGCTTCTTCGGAGGCATCATAAAAACTTCCTTTCTAGGAGTCAAATTCATCTTATATTTATATGTTTCAATATGCTTAAGTAGATGGCTTTTTCTTTCCTGTTAAGAAATTTAATTTAACTTCATTAGATAAATGTTTCTAAAAGAGGAACAAAATTTGTTCTATAATCATCTTTACCTGTGTCTAGCACATTAGACCATCAATTCCATCTAAAAATACAAGAACAATTGAATTATACTAAATAATTAATGTTATATATAAACATAAAATAAATGTTTTTTAATCCTCTTTATCTGTGTCTTCAGCCGTAGATGTAGAATGCTGAATCATACTTTCAGACGTGTCTAAACACATTACACCATCAATTTCACCTAAAAACACAAAACCAATTGAGTTATACTAAATAATTAATGTTATATATAAAAAAAATCATGCAAATTATTTGGTACAAACAACCGGGTGCATTATTTTTCACACCGGTTTAGTCTAGCGAATTTATAATATATATATCAATATATATATATAATATAGTATCATTTATTGATACTAGACCTAAGTCAAAGGAAACAGATTTTTCTAGTGTTCCTTCATATAAAAATTACAACAAATTACTATCTTAGCAACAATTGATGCTATTTAAACGTCTAAGCGACTAGAAAGTTTCGAACATGAAAATGTAATACCCTAACTAACAAGTAAGTAATATGCCGTATATGGCCTATGAACGAAAGACATCTCACAACTCACATAGTCACGTTTATGATAAAGTATTAAGTAAGTACTAACTCACTATTTATCTCTGCAAAATTTCTCACCTAATATGCATTAATAAATTATAAATTACAGTGAGTACCACTTATTATGATCACATTGGTTTAGGCCATTTTGATTCTATTAACCAGTTGATTCCATAAAGCATCTTTTTTTCAATATAATATTTGGTTTGAGATTTTCATTTTTGATTCCAATAAACGATTGATTCTATAAAGCGGTGATCACATTAAGCGGAACTCACTGTATTATGTACAATATATTATATTATATTACCAAGTAAACAAATTATTTTGTCCATAGTGCGACATAGTTTTGAAGATTTTTCTTTGGAAATTTTCGATGATAACTCACTTTGCTTCATTGGCCAAATGTTGTTAAAATACTATGTATATAGTTCACCTTTTGGGAAATCATGGCATCACCAACAAAATTTGTATCCTGTAATAAATCATACTAGAAATTTATTTATTTAATAGGTATATAAATTAACTACTTAAGATTTATATTACCTTAATTTCAGAATGAAAAGTATTATTTGCCAACAATTGTATATTTGTATTGGCTATAGAATTTGCCAATCATTCTGTCATCGCAGAACCAGTTTTGAATCACAAATAATAATCTCAACTAACATATTTCGACAACTTTCATTTAAAACATTATCCTTTGTAAATGACCCATTAGAATTACTTATTATAATACTGTGTAATTGGAGTGAATTATTATCGCATATAATATTTTTTGTTTGAAGGGAATTCATATTCATAATATAATGATTACTGAGCCCTTCATGTTGATGTACTAACATGGGATATAAATGTATTAGTATTATAAATATGTATACATATAATTATATAAATAATTACTTATGATATAAGTTGTAGAGAAGAGTGTTAACTATTCAATTTCCTTATTAAATTGTATTTGTTATAACCAGTGTTGGGTAAATGAATTTTGAAAAGTAATAAAATTATGTTACTCGTCACATTAAATATTTTTATTTAAATTACAATCGCGTTACCAGACGTTATTTTACTTTTTCATTCAAAAAGTAGGACGTTACAAATAATGTTACTTTTTTAAAAAAATAATTGCAACATCTGTCCATAACGGATAATAGGTACCTATATATAGTAGATAGATTGTCAATGACTTAATGTTATACAATATGAACAAAATGTATAAGAATTAAGAATTATTCCTGGGATCTTTAATAATATTGTTCATTATTATTTTTTATGAAAACTTTCGGAGTCGTAAATAAATCTTATTGCTTTTAAATTTTTCTCGAATATCCTAGTTCCTAGTTTTTGACATACATTCTACATTCACAATACTTATTTTAATAACTTGGAAAATAACACGTTACTCTACATAAATTACTTTTAAAAAAGTAATTTTATTACAATTGCATTATTATTAATATAAATAAAATATACTTAATGAAATTGCTACAGAGTGACAGCAAAAGTAATTTCGTTACAGTACCTAATTTGTAATTTGCGTTAAGTTACTAGGTACACAACACTGGCAATAAGTTATAACAAATAACATTCCAGTATAGATCGGCTGTTATACTTACATCTTCGTTGTATTTAAATCGTATAAACGTATTAATTTTAAGTTGTAGATTATAGGTAGGTAGTTAGGTAACTGAAAAACGAAATAACCGTCTTGGATAAAATATTATAATGATAATGAGGCAAAGAAAAGAGATATGAGCGTGACAAATAGAATTTAATTTGATCTGGTGACGAGTTTAATTTAATTTGATTTGTCATTGATATGAGGATTACGAAGAACGGAACGGACATTCGGTCTGTTTACGAAAATCCTAGAGCCGAGGGCGCGTCGTCGTTATCATGATAAAATAATGGTTATTTGTCGTTATGTCGTTGAGCTTTTTGCGCATAGATCGCGGTGTAGAGAAGAGAAAATTGTGCCACTTTTTTTTCGGAGTGTTGTCAGTTACAACACTGTAAAACTGCAGTAGATATAAGTATTTTGGTAAATTTTCTGATAAACTTTTTTTTGCTATCATTTATTACTTATTAAAGTAGATAACGGTAGATATATTATAATAATATGTACACAGGGCCGGATTGGTATGTATCGGCCCATCGAGATTTTCACTTCTAAGCGGCCCATTTACATAACATTCAGTAGCTCAAAATTACGTCTATAATTATTACGAGCTTAGGTATGTGCTTAGGTGGACAATCGTATTTTAAACATAAATTTATTTTCACTCACACTCACACGACCGGCCCACCAACCAAAACCAATCCGGCCCTGTGTGTACAAGCATTTAATTTGTGCATTCTCGCGGGAAGAAAATATGGAAAACATAAAAATAACGATTGGATAAGTAATAAGTAATAACTAATAAGTATAATAACCAATCAACAGTGAAACAAATACAAATACAATTTGATAAGGTGAGTGAAATATTTGTACCTATATTATACCTTATGTTTTTAAGTAAGGTTTCTTAATATTCTATCTATTAGAATGGCACAGCAACTTTTGACGTCTGTCTTTCTAACTAGCAAATCAAAAATGAATTTTTGTAATTCCGTCCATTAATTTATGCATATAGTTGCTTCGGTTTACCTTCAATTGAGCGGAACTATGTTCAACAAACATTGTTTTAATACCTAATAGATCCACCTTCATTACTTTTCACGTTATACATAAAACATTTCATTAGTGATATAATTATTTTACTAACAAATTTAATTAATAACTGCTTACCTACCATTTATTAATTGAATAGGAATATCATTCTTAAATTGAATAGTCTTCCCCGTCACTTGTATCCTAAATAATTATTTATATACATACATTAATTATAATATTCAAACATTTATAACCGATTTTAGTGCATCAACATGAAGTGAAGTGAATTCATCACAAAACTACACAACTCCATATCTTCCAAGTTTTTTTCCAGAATTTTATTACAATGAAAATTTGATGAATTTGCTTATAGAATAGAATTTAGAATCAGTATTCAGTATACACATCTTACGTAGGTAAAATTTAAAAATAAATGTAATACATGTTAATCTAAATGTTTCACTTTAATATTTTTAGGTACACAAATTGACACTAAGTATACACTGAATAAGGAACCTCTAATATTGAACAAGTTACTTATTATTCAAAACATTTCTGGTCAAACGATGATATTTCAAAAAACAGTATTTCAATAATCCTAATGTGAGTAATGAGATTACTTTATAAAGAGTAATGTTTTAATCAAAAGTTGTAGAAATATGTTAGTGGAGAAATTATTTGTGTATAATCAAAAATGGCTTTGTAATAACAATGCAATTGATAGAACATTTCTTCCTGAAATCAAGGTGATATAAGTCTTTAAAGTTCTTTATTAATTCCCTAATAATATACCTATTAAATAAATAAATTTATATTGTGATTTATTATAGGATATACATTTTGAAGAGGATGTCAGCGCACTATTTGTTTTCTCTCTCTGGCCCACGCGCAACATGTACAAAACACATTAACGCAGAATCATTTTTTCAATGTTTTTAAGTAATCTTAGAGTAAAATCACCTATTATAAAAAAGATAGAGAATAATATTTTTGAGGGAATGACTTATCGATTTTCTATTTTATTGTTATTTGACTTTGTATTTGACTTTCAAAATAAACAAAAAATGTTGTAAATTTAAATTATGTTTAAATTGTTTTGGTACAATATTTCGACAAATTGATATGTCATTCCTTTAAAAATATTATTCTCTATCTTTTTTGTAATAGGTAATTTTACTCTAAGATTACTTAAAAACATAGAAAAAATGATTTTTCGTAAATGCATTTTGTCTATGTTGCGTGTGGGCCAGATAGAGAAAACAAATACTGCGCTGACATTCTCTCAAAGATATCATGAATTCCCCAAAAGGTAAATTACATTCAAAGTGTTTTAACACCATTTGAACGATGAAGCAAAGTGGATTATTATCAAAAATTCTCAAAGAAATATCTTCAAAACTTACATGTCACAATATGGATAAAAACTAGATTTACTTGGTAATATATAATTTTAACCCCAACTCCCTCGATCATCCCCGGTTTTAGACACATATTTGGTGTTCAGACCAGGGTTTTTATGTTTAAAACATAAACATCTACAAAAAAAACATATTGATCATAATATCATTTTTCTTTTTTTAACAGACCACAGGTATTAAAATTATATCAGAAAGCATAAGGATATTAGCAGATAAAGGTTATTCATACATTCATATTTCGCTGTTAGACACGTTGCTCCAAAGTTATGGGCATAATTTCCAACACCTGTAGGATTTGTTGTCCATCAACTACAGTTGTATTGAGTAGCATGTGAATGACTCTTATGAAACTTCCTCAACAGCTCTAAGGATCGTTGAACACGTTATAAAAACAAATGTATGAATTTATATTGAAAAACGAGTACTCACTGAATGATTAATTTTTAAATAAAAAAGACACTGTACAAAATGTAATAAATGATTTTTACAAACAAAAGTTCAGTAAATGGAAAATATCGAAAATACAAACAATAAAAGATATTATTAATGTGCTCAACGGCAGACAATTAAACTGTTTGATAAAACTGGAACTACTCTGTTGTCTATCTTATATTATTAATATTAAAAGTCTTCTTAACTACTGAACTATTATTTACATTATCTTAACTAATTAATTACATTTATTTAGGTGCAAGAAACTACAACAAAAAAAGTGTATGTCAAAAGGTCAAAATTAATTTTACAACAAATGGTGGTTATGCAATTTTACCTATTGAGGAAACTATAGGACAAAAACTGATTACGGCTAAATTATTATTATATTTAGCTCTTGAGTTAAAAAATAATATTGATGTTGTAATGATCCATCAAATACTTCAAATACTTGATGAGACAATTAAACTCAAACCACAAGATTATGAAGATCCAAAGTAATAAATTATAATATTAAAAATATTAAAAATAATAATATAAAATATGTTTTTTTTTCAGATTACAAAATAATAGGATTGGCAATTTAGTCCGGGGTTAAGTGCGTTAGTATGAATAGTTTTATAGTATAATATAGAGAGAAGCGTGACAAAATAATGACTAATAATAACATAAATATGTCGTTTTACGGTGCAGAGTTGTTGAATAAAATGATTTCTAATTTTAATCTTTGTATAAAACAAATTGACTATTATCGGAATTATATCCAACCATTTGATGTCAACCTGATAGTGTAAGTATAAAATAGTAATACAAAATAATTACATACAGGACACAGTAGTTAACTATTTACAAATGTTCTGATTACAGGTGTACAAACAACATTATCAGACATACAATAAGTATAATATTGGAAAAAAATTAATTGGCAATTCGAGTAGACTTGATGTCAAACATTAATAAAGAAAAAGTGATATATGGCTGCTTGGAAAACAAATATAGTGGTATGGATATAATGAATCAAAATTAAATGTAAGAATAAAACTAATTCTAGAACGACTCTCACAATACTAAAATATGTACATAATATAATAATATACTTAAATTTACATTTTTACGGCTAACATCTATATACAATTTTTACGTGAAAAGTGTTAAATAAAATTGTAGAAGACAATTTTTTACAAAAAATAGATATAATACATGGCATAAAGTTTACACTCAAACCAACAATTTAATTAACCTTGAAAATTTACAGAACAGAAAAAATTATATCAACAGAAATTAAAATAGATGAAACAGTGTGCTAACTAAAAAAATATTTACGATGGATGAGGCGATACAACTATATTAGGCATTCAATTTCAAACAAATACTCCATACCTCCAGGACAAAATTTTAGACACACTACAAAATTACAAAATTTTCCTGGATAATTTAAAAAATCTTTTTGTCAACAATACACTCGAAGCTTTGGCAAATATTAGTACAAACTTCCAGCCAACCTCAAAGACTGAAGTTAAAAGTTTTTACAGCAGGTAACATTATATTTACAATCCTATTTTATGCATATTACTTATGCCTATTTAATTTTTAATTTAATGCAGTGCAGCAACTCAGTTACTCCTTACAAAAGTGATGTACAGACATGGAATAGTCTTGTGATGAAGTTTTCTTGTCAAGAAGCATGCAGTTTGCATCTGAATGTGGCAACAGAAAATGTCAATATATGAAAATTAATTCAAATTTATAAAATTCAATATTTAATTTCTGTCAATTTTTTTATTATTATAATAAATATATAACAAAATATTATATAATTTGGCAATATATCAATTAATTAATTAATAACATAAATTAACTGTAAAAAAAAATTCTTCAGAAACTTTTAAAAGCCATATTGTAGGTTATTACAGGGCAGTAGTACATGGCAGTATAGTTCAAACTAAATAATCAATAGCATAAAATAATGACCACCTACAGTCGTATGGTTTTGGGTGATCCTGAAAAAAAAACACGTATGTCTAGTTAAGAATTGAGAATCTGACGCAAATAATTTTAAAATGGTCTTAATATCTTAAGTCAAGTTTAGTAATAATTTTAAATGCATGCCCTTGAAGCGTAAGTCATATTATAAAATAAAAACCCAACTATCTAACTATAAGTCCCTTAAAAACCAAGAAGAATTGATTTTAAATTTCTATATAAAATTTAACATAATATAAGTAGGTACATAAATAATCATACCTAACTACTTGGTTATATTTTTATAAGTGGATGCGGATTATATGTGTGTGTGTATATATATATAATTTGTACTTACTTGCGAGTAAATATAATATCTGCATACAAATTATATTTTTAGATTTTGAGCAGAGCGAGGATGCTATAGAGGTTTTACAAAGGTGTTTATTTATTTATTTTTTTTTTTATCCTGTACAAAATTTTTACCAGAAAGAGTGCTTCAATTCAAAATATTATAGTATCCTATCTTTCAGAAAATTGGATCAAGATGGTACTTTAGAAATGCCATTTTCTAGATAGTTATTTAATGCCACGGGAAATACCACCAACAAATTTCGAAAAACCACTAAAAACGGGATTTTAATTTCTAACACTTTGTTTATCAACTATCATCATTGAAACGAATAAAAATTGTGATGAATTAATGTTTTTTACAATATAAAATGTTCAGACTGACAAACCGTCTCCGCTCAGAATCGTTTTTCGTATACAATGATATTATAATATCATTGAATTCAAATTTAATACAATCTATTATACAGTCACTCACTTGTAACCTACTGTACAGCAGAGCGACATCCACTTACCCGCTTTTTATTTTAATAAGGTACAGCTACTTTTTTGTGGCATAAATACAGTTTAGCTGCCAAGCGATTTTTCAACATTTTTTGACAAATCTACCTATGTATTTTAATGAGTTAAGAACAATGGTGCAATCGAAATTTTCGGTCGGATTTAGTTTAAAATGTATAGTTTCCGTATTCCCATTGGCTGTTTTAAAATTAAATTACTTTATTACCCAACAATTAAATAAAAAGTACCTACCTACCTAAGCATATGATATTATGTAATTTCCGATTCGACCAATATGTTAAGAATGTGGTTAATTAAAAACTCAAATTTTGAAAAAAGTCGTTTAGAAACTAAACTGCATTTGTTCCAATATTTCATATTTTCATCCATTACCTAGTTAACTCTTAAATTGTTAGGAAACCCAGTGTTAAATAAACAAATTATAGTTTAAAAAAAAAGTAGATATAGGTAAGCAAAATTAAAATTAACTCTGTATTCCTTATTTACTGGAACGATTACATTTTCGAATTAATACCAAATCCACCAGAAATCAAGACATTTTTTTAATCAATAATGTTTCTAAAACATACTTAAAATCATCACCTACGAATATACCGATGTCTATAGGAAACACTATGGATATTGATTTTAGTTAATAATTAATTATGGCTGTAAAATTATATACTTCATAATATTTTCTTTGTTACCTATAAAATTGAATGTGAGTTTTATATTATTCGTACTTAATTCTATTGTATCCGAGTCATTACACAATTTTGTATACCTATATTGTGTTTTGTAAATGGAGTTTTTTCCGTCAAGAAACATAATAATAATAATAATAAAAACACCTTTCTATTGATTCATAGTTGAAGATGTTGAACCTAAATATTTTTTTTAATTATTAACATAATTTTCCGACTAAGAGAATAACTACCTACTCTGCAAGTCGACCAGAGAATCAACCGCTATATAATACCGTAATATACCAATAATATACCTCCCTATAATACTAGACCTGGTACTCGATATTAGTGATAAACTTATAATTTTTTAAATACAACACAACCAGTGGCGCATCGAGGATTTGTTTTCGAGGGGTTGTGCTACTTATATACACCATAATGAATTTGGGGTGTATATGGTGTCTCAATCGTAATTCGTAGGTAATCATTAGATTATAGAAATCGGATGAGCTAAAATTGGTGGATATTGCAATGGGCGCATGTAAACTCCGCCACGAGAACCTTTTTTCAGTGTTAACTCCGCCAGAAAAATAAAACAGGTAAAATTGAGTTCATGACACTTCATGTAAACAGCGAAAAAAAATCAAGTAACAGTATACACAGTATACAATTAGTATAATATACAGATTATTATTAAACAAAATCCATAGTTTTGTAATAATAATATTGTCCTTATTAAATAAGTATATGCCAAAAAATATAAAAAATATAAAAATAATAATGTTCGAACAAATCATACAAATTGCAATGGCAAGTATTACGTTAAAAAATAACGGTAGACAATAAATTGTAATAAGTAATAACTAGGGCTCGGATTTATATTATGTTGCATGCTTATATTTACGTTCTTTTGAGTATATTAATCAAACATAGTATGTATAGATACCAAGTACCTAAAGTATATCATATATTCATACCACAATATAACATTTATTTGTTGAGAGTATATATCAAACAGCTTTAACTTTTTGAGGAGTCAATTAATAATACACTGGCGTTTTTCAGAGAGCAGGTTACGAATGGAAAATTGCAAAAAAAATAAACACCAATTTCGAAGCATTTATGACTAGGGAATAATGATATTTACGTCACACTTTTATAATTTTATCGACATATTTTTAGCGATGATAAATACGTCTTAAATAAGTGTAGGTATATCATAAATAGTGCGTATGTAAACTCCGCCAGTGAAAAAAATCAAGTAGGTAACAAAAAAATCATAAATTTATAATAATAACTATTCTTATTAAATAAGTATATGCCAAAAAATATAAAAATATAAAAATAATAATGTTCGAACAAATCATACAAATTATAATGGCAAGTATTACGTTAAAAAATAACAATAGACAATAAATTGTAATAAGTAATACTAAGGCTCGGATTTATATTAAGTAAATACATATTTTCTCTGCGACATGATAAACAAATTTCGGCAAGTGATAAATTTGTTTCACAAGGTTTTTGATAAAACGCGAGCTATATTTGATTTTACAACATACTTTGTCATATATACATGTTTTTACATATTTCACAAATATTCTATTTTTTTCTCACATAATTAGACAATTACAATGTCTTTTCTTCAGAGTTCAGAATGATTGAAAGGTTATCACGGCTATATATTATTATATCGACGATCTTTTGAATTCGAAAATTTTAAAGTTCATGTTATTATTATAACTGTAATCAGGTTAACTAGATAACTAAATAAATAAATAAACATTTTTTATTACATTTTATTTTATTATTAATTATTATAAACATTTTACGACAATATCGGCGATCTTTTGGATTCGAAAATTTAAAAATAAATGCGTTATTAATTGTAACCAATATAGTTAGAAAAATATAAATTTTTTATTACAATTTATTATATTATTGATTAGTATTATTATTTTAGATTCTGAGCGAAGCGTATTGATTTTACAATGATGTGTGTTTTATTTTTTAATTTTTTAATTTTTTTTTTTTTGTGTCTGTCATCACCTTTTAGGACAGTAAAAGTGCTTGGATTTTCTTCAACAGTAACTTTTCTGATAGGCAAGTGAATCTAGTTGGTACTTTGGGGGGTCAAAAGTAAAAATTTCCCAGTAGTTTTCAAAAGTGAAAAATTAAGGAAAAACGGGAATTTTTACGCAAAATCTGTTTTTGAGAAAATCGATTTTGGTTTTTGGTGTAACTCTAAAACAAATGACCGTAGGGACATGAAATTTTGACTGAATATTTATATTAGCACCATAATTTTGAAAATATTTTGACTCTTTTTGAGTGGTTTACGGACATTGTGAGTTTACAATTTTTTTAGTTTTTTTTTCTATAAATATCAATAAAAAATTTTTTGTTGGATAAAAAAGCGTGAAATATTAATGTAAGGTTCCTGATATATCGTTCTAATAGCAGTTGAAAAATATTAAAAATACATAGGCACAATTTTTTTTTATAAGCATTTAAATTTCAAATGTTGACAACATTTATCAAATTTATAATTCATTAATTATTTTGTAGTTAAAAATGTATAAAATGTTTAACTTTTATGGCTAAGGATTGAAAATTTAAAACAAGGCTCCACGTAAATAGGTTATATATAAATTACTTTATTCACAATAATATCATCAAATATACTTGGTAATATCATAGGCTGACTGACCGTTTTTGCTCAGAATCGTTTTTCTTATACAATGATATTATATCATTGAATTCAAATTTAACACCATCCATTACAGTGACCCACTTGTAACCTACTGTACAGCAGAGCGACACCCACTTATCCACCTTTTTTTTTTTGATTATACATAATTTGAATTCTTTAGCACATATTTACGTTCATATTTTTGTTGTATAAATACATATTTTGGTTTTATAAATACACATAAATCCGAGCCCTAGTAATAACTAATAATCAAAAAAGATGTAGGAATATTATATTGTTATGTCATTATATGTTTTTATACTTATAATATTTTGAACTATGAACTACAATTATGAGATACAATTTATTTTGTAGATATGCAAACCATTAAGTCTAATATAAATCCATTATTATAAATATTTAGTATTTATAGCTTTCTCTTATACAATAATTTTATTTCTTTTAGAATTTTTGAGTTTAGGTACGTACTTAGTAGAGAAATATCATTTAGTTTTACATAAGGAACTAAAAAAGGCCTTAATACGCTGGTGGAGTTTCCATACTATATCTTACCGGTATTCTGGCGAAGTTTACAATCGCCCATGTTGTATACCTCCTACGGTAGGTATTGTAACTTAAAAGGTGTCAACGATTTATGGATTCTAATGCATATTTCAATGGGCGATTGTAAATAAAAACATACCTACCTCATAACAAAAAAATTATTCATACTATCAAAAATTCATAACTTCGACAAATAAATCACAGAGGTATACCTAAAATATAATAATGATTGGATTTTAAAACCTCAAATTAATAAATAAAACATGTATTATTAATTAATGTTTATTTTCTAAATACTCAATTACAATTTCTATGTAAATAATATAATATATTATGATGTGAAGATTACATAAGAGTGTTGTCAATGGGTGCAATAATATTCACTCAAATCGCCGATGTACAAAGAACTTAAACATAGTTTATAATAATATGCTTATTACACCCGGGGGCGGATTTACCCATAGGCCACCAAGGCACATGCCTAGGGCACAATATTTTTTGGGGCGAAATTTTTTACTTTTTAGCTTTTCATAATAAATTTCATAATTATATTTAACTAAATGTATATTTTATATTAATTTTTTTTTGTATACAACTTGCATGAAACTGGAGAATGGCTCACGAAACCACGTCCCAGTAACGTTTTAATTTATAAGCTATAATAACCTTGCCGTTTGGGTTTAATCCTACCGCCACCGCTAGAGATTCGACATCGACACTCGACGAGGCAGTTGCCGGCGTTGCCTATGTTAGTGCATGGAGGTGGTATACGGGTGTGCGGCTTAAACACATACAATATTGTGAATGGCGCATGCGCAAAACGCCAGCCAAGGCAGTCAAAATATATACTGCCTCGGGCCACCGGGTATACTGTATATAGCCGCTCTACTATCTAGGTGGGGGACAGCTCGCACAGTGTTTAGCAAGTAAATTATTTGATATTAACTGGAATGACCCACCTCACCCCGCACCCGGCACCACAATAAGTATACGCGGCCACCAAACTAGTCTGTTCTTGATAAATTAATTACTAGGTAATAATAAAGATTGCGACGACGCGCGACGCTGGCACTGTCGCCCGTCTCCTGCATATGTGTACAAATGTACCAATGCAAAATTGTATTGATATTTATTTGTTTAGTTGGTATGTATAAATATAAAAATACCTAAATACAATTTTTATAGTTTTGTTTTATTTCATGGAACATTACCTCCCCCCCGTGGGCGCTAGTGTTGTAATGCCTAGGGGCGGAAAAATTAAAAAGTCCGCCCCTGATTATACCCTAAATTATTATTGTATAACGCATATTATAATAAAACATTATAATATACCTATGTAATAACATTTTATAATATAACACAAGTGCATAAAAATTCAGTCAAATGTAATTAGGTGAAGTTAAAATATTGCGATAGGTAGGTCGTAGGTACATTTCGAGTTAAATGATTAGACTTTTTTTCAATTAACTTACAACCATAAATTATATTTTTAATAATCAAATATTGCATGTTAAAAAATCAGCCATGTCAGCCACCATACATAACAAAATCATTTGATCACCAATGGTCACGGGTTAGTGGTGCATAATATGAGAATAAGTAAGGGAGAGTTAGCCAGAGAGAAAACTGATGGCCATGTCAGAATTGGAAATCGAGATATAGGTGATCAATATCACAGATTAGTACCTAGTACCTACTTTACGAAAGAATTTTAGTAAATCGTATTAGCTGATAAATGTCGATAGATATTATGTTAGATACCTATCTTTGCTTTTAATCCTTATACATAAAAATATAATATATTAATACAATACAATATAAAACTATCAACCATTAATAATCATTATTAGGGCACGGATTTTATTAGGGCCCCAACAGACCTGAAAAAAGCATTAATGACATAAAAAACGCAAAAATGCCCGAAAAATAAAAAAATTATATATTATGTTTATGACCTAAATACTTAAAAAACGCTCATAACACTATTTAAAGTTAGATAATAAAATTTTTTATCAATTTTAAAATTAAAAATTACAATTTATAAACATACCTACGTGATTTTGATTTTGATTTAAATTTGAATTTTAAAACTGATTTTAATCTGGAATACAATTAAAATTGTCGTTTTAAGTATTTTTTGTAATTAAATTATTGGATTGGTATTATTTTATTACAATTTATTATTTATAAAAATGGGTAATATTAAACCATAATTGAGTACGATTGATCAACTGCACTTATAGTGGCAGTAAATATAAGACTGCCGAGACTACATTACTGTACGCATGTAAATTTCGTATGAACAAGAAAAACTGATTATATACTTATAAATATTAATAATACAATTATTTGGTGCAGAATCTACATAAACATAATATTATATATGAAAAAAAAATTGTCACTAAGTTGACATCCGTTACGATGACATATGTCGAAATTGCTAATATTGATATTAGTTAAATGAGTCGAATCGATTAATTTATTAATATTATTTAGTATGATTGCATACCTAGGTACTAGGTGCCTATGTGTCATTTGTTAGGAAAATTATTATTTTTATTTTTTTTTTCTGTAGTATTATATTATATAAAGTAATTTTATATAATATTTAACTAACGTTTTAGTTTAAAGTTTTATATAATGTTTTTTAGCATACATGCGTAGATAACTATATTATTATTTAATATGGGTGATTATTATTATAAACATAATGATTTTTTTTTAAATTATAATTTAAAATATATATATATTAGTTTTATACTGTTACCTGATTTTGTTGACTGATCGAGTTAACACAAATCTGTTTTTTATGACGGAGTTAACACTAAAAAAAGGTATTTGTGGCGGAGTTAACGTGCGTCCCATAAATAAATAAAATAAAATTCACCGTGGTCTCGTGGTCGCAGGCACCAATTTAATATATTTTATTATTATAATTTATAATATTACATAAAGTCACAGTAGTGCAACAATATATAGGTAATGAATAGGGTTCGGTTTTGAAGTCAAATGCCTTCTTCTTTTTTTTGATAACAATACAAAAATATTATTTTAAACAAACTAGTTAAATTAGCTTAAATCTATTAAATTGTTTAGTACATTTTGTAATCACCTTTAATACAAATGAAATGCTTTATTTATATGCTTTTTTTATTTATTAAATTTCCTCCAAATCCGAACCATAGTAATTAATAATATTATTATTGTTACATTATTATTTCGCACCACATTGGAGGGGACCACAAGCGAATATTATTGCAGTCATGCCTATTGGACTTCAAACTATTCAGACGTTGGATTTCAAAATTTTGTTGCTCATAATAATAATATAGTATGACAAGGTTGTGTAAATTTCCTCACCACCTGTTGACTTGTTAAACGACAAGATAAAAGAAATAATATCATATTGTCCATGTTGTTTAAAAGCATGAGGTATTACACGTGGCGCGTTTTTTTTATTGTGGTATCCCCGGTAGGCCTAATCCACGTTGTAAGCTAAAACGCGCGAACGCCGATCGACTATAATAATAATTGTTTTAATAATTGGTTTTGCGAAAACTGTACTTCACGCGAATAGAGATAAAATATGTTAACATTAAGTAAATACCCAATGTTTCATTGAATATAGGTTTTAATTTATAATTTTTAATTTTCACGGTATTCGCCCAATTCCACCTTACTTGTGTTGAATTTAAGTGCGTTACAGCCTCTGGAAAGAGTCAAGCGGGTTCTGCAGGTGTTGGGGGGGGGGAGTATTTGTATTTATCACATGGTATTATATAAATCCAGGTAGTCAAAACGAGTTAAAATGTTTCGGGTTTCGTTTATTAGAAACCGGGTAAAAAATGTTGTGCACGGGGGTTTTACGTTCAATATCGGGTAAAATTGTTTGCAGGTTTCGCGTCCAAAACCGGGTACAATTATTTGCGGGTAGGGCTGATATGAAGTACAAAAGTGGGTCAAATTGCGCGTGGGTTATGGGTTTTGCGTTCAAAACCGGGTAAAATTGTTTGCGGGTTTCACGTCCGAAACCGGGTACAACTTGTTTTTAGCGCGCTAAGGTGCACAGGCGGGGTAAGTTGGGCGCCGGTTATGGGTTATGGGTTTTGCGTTCAAAACCGGATGAAATTGTTTGCGGGTTTTGCGTCCAAAACCGGGTACAATTATTTGTGGGTAGGGCGAATATGAGGTACAAAAGTGGGTCAAATTGCGCGCGGGTTATGGGTTTTGCGTTCAAAACCGGGTTAAATTGTTTGTGGATTTCGCGTTCGAAACCGGGTACAATTGTTAGCGGGTACGAGTAAAGGGGTATAAAAGCGGGTCGAATTTGGTTTGGGATTTGAGAATGGGTACAAATTTATGGCGGGTTACCCGTTTTAACTCCCTGAATTTTTAACGACCATGTGAAGGGACTGGGAATAGTAAGTTAATCAAATGTATTGATATTATAATAACAGTATAATTTTTAATTATTTAAAGGATGATAGCTGGATACTTATTTAAATTCAACACTGTCTTATAACTCCTAATACTATATATATATATATTACTGGACGGTGCCCGGGCAAAAGGGAATAAGTCCATTTTTACAATTTGTTTTTTATTAAATATTATTATAGATTATTTTATTATTATATTAATAATATTAAATCCACATCGATTGGCATTAAAAATTAAACAAATTTTAGGTTCATTTTTTTATAAAACCTATGAGAAAAAAGGAATTAATTATCAAGTCATTGTACAAATAGGAACAGTTTTTTTTAAATTTTATCAAAACAGTGTTTTTGTACTTATTCCCTTTTGCCCGGGCACCGTCCAACTTTAACTATAACTATAACTGTAACTATATTATTACTATTATTATTAGGGTTCTTCAATGAAATTTGAAAAATATTTTCTCTTCTTTTAAACGTATTTGGTTATAGATGATTAGAAATAATATATTGATTACACATTTAGAAATAAAGAGAAGCATATTATTTTTGTTGATTTATTATTTCATATTTGTATATTGTATATGTAGTGCTGAAAAATATTCCTAGCATTATTTTGAGAGTAAATACATTTTTTTTATGAGTTTTAAAATATTGTTGTATGTGGACCGTCAGCGATCCAAAAGATAATGGTTTGAAATAAAGTTGAAGTCAATTTCAATCAGTAAATGAAATAATAGTGTATAATTTCAGTAATTATCAAGTGTACAAAAGTCGTATATTATGTGTGTGTGTGTGGACTGAGTGATGTGATTATGTGAAGGTGCTCTGGACTCTTTTAAAAAATTGTATTTTTATTTTTCATGGAAATGAAATATTTCAAGAAAATAAATTTCATGAAATTTTAAAACCCTAATTATTATTATTATGTCTTTAATTTTATTTAACATCCACATGATTACTAACACCAACTTCTAACTGGATTTTCTATTCATCGACTTCCATTTAAACCTGCGTCCAAGACTCCTCACAATATATATATATAATAGTAGTTCAAAGATGGTGGACAGGGTAGGTTAGCAAAACCAGCGAGTGCAGTGCATGGAGGGCATACGTGGGTAAATGGGTTCATGTGTTTATGTGTATTGTGTTTAGTGTTATAAATAATATACGGGACTCGGCCCATAGATGAACACTGCAATTAGATAAGTATATAGTCTTTTTTGGCTTAATAATTAATAAAATACGTAAAAACAATTAAAAGATAAATGCAATATCGTTTTAGCTCTATAATATTATGACTTTATATTAAAGTAATAATACATAATCGGCAATGATATAATAATATATTGTGAATAATTAGATTAGATTAGACAGCTATTTCAGCTGCTGCAGCGTAATTATTAAGTTGAAGTTATAGGTAATGAGAGCATTTTTAAGTCTATGATAATATTGAGGAGTACACATTATAAAAATACAATGAACACAGTTGCGTTTTGCACACATGATACGTAATATGGATATAGTGGATTTGTATTTTAATAAATTAGCGGCAATTAGGGTGTAACATAAAATAATAATATTAATACATAACGTACACAGATATTAGCGTCTATACAATACTAATAATACAATAAATAATTTTAGCTCACTCAAAGGAGAAATTAAAAATACAATTCGCGCTGTTCAACTAATTTTAACACCAATACATAATATTATTATAAAAAAAATATAAACACAACATCATATTTTAAATAACAAAAAAAAATTGCCGTAAAAAGTCAGATAATAATGTTTGTATGTGAGGCCAGCCGGCGATAGTCTGTGATGTGTTAGATAGAGAAATGAAGACGTTAGGCACGACAATATTAAATTAAATACAATAATATCATTTTACTCATTACGAATAATACGGGAACGATGTGCCCTGTACAATTTTCGTTCTCATCTAAAACCAAATCGCTGAAAACCTCTGGTCGCTGAATTATCATCCATCACTCTCACATGTCACCCTCTAAGCGCCAGGGGTCGGCAATTAGTTTCTGGGGGGTCCGGAGGATTTGAAAAAAAAAAACTTTGTAGGTCTAGAAAACCTTTTGTTTATCATGCTAATGGTTAAAATACAGAGAAAAATAATGAAAAATAAATCAGCATTAAAGTAAAATAATTTTGGCGTCCATTTATTTCTCTTCGGTGGTTCCCGCCAATTACCGACCCCAGCTCTAAGCGTAAGCTAATTTATCTAATAAGTGTAAATCTATACCTACCTATATATTAGTCTATGCTACTACAAAAAAATACTATACAAATATAATATTATATAATAGAATACATGTATTTACAAAATATAAAAAATTGTCTTACTTACTTGATTCATAGGTTCTTCTTACTATCACGTGGACACATTTACTTTTCCATATTGTTCAATAGCTATGAAACATCGAGGTACGTACAGTACTATTTCGGATGCGTGCTCTGATAAATAGTAGTTTTTGTTCATTTAAAATTGCATTCATTGTTGATGTGTGCACCTATATGTATCTAAAACGGTGTAATGGTTTAAATATTGAAAATAAAAAGAACAATTAATTTTCGACAAACTTAAAGAAAGTAAGGTAAGTTAAAAAGAATTTTGGAAAACTTAAAAAAATTACAAATTAAAACAGCAATCGGAAAAATTTAATATTATTCGCAAACTGTGACGCATATAATTTAAATGTTTTTTTGAACGAAACTGAAATATAGACATTAATAAGAAATAAACAAATTTAATAGGTTGGTTTCGTGTATCGATTATAATAAAATAAATAACAGTCATATTATATGGCCAGCATAATAGTTTTTTTTATAATATAAAATATAAATAAATAATAATTGTTTATAAATAGGGCTCGGGACTTCTAGGAGTTTGCATGTTTTTAAATAATCATCAAAAACATAGCTAAATAATATAGAAATTTGTTTCATAGCAATACAAGTTTATATTTAAAATTTATAGTTGCATATTTTGCATATTTATAAATTATAAACGTTTTATATTATTATGTTTGTAGCCAATTCACGATAATAACAATTAATACTAAGTACCTAGGTATAGTCTTACATTATACCCAGGGCTAGTGAGTAATGATGTAAATTTTCATGAAAATTTTACAATTTCTCATATTAATTTCTTATCAAATATATCCTTTGATATTATGTATATAGTTATTAGTTATAAATTATAGTATATTTAATCTTAATAGTTGTATTTAAACTGTATTACCATTTACACATTTTAATATTATACCATTAAACATAATATAAGAAATACAAAATACAAATAAATTTATATCGGCAATAAATGTGCATTTATATCTATATTATTTAAAAAAAATGTATTTTTACTTCAATCATAAATGTCAAGAGTAAAAACGTTCTCCTACATTAATTGATTTTTCCATTTTTCATAATTTATTGTTCGAGTTATTTCCACAATAAATTGTACACTAACTAATTTTTATGATTAGTTATTAGCTATTACTTATTAAAAATTACAATACACCTAGTATTTTATTTAATTTATATTATAAGTACTTATATATATTTTAATTTTAGTTCATATTCACAGTCGTTTAATAAACATTTAACTAACATAACAACCGAACAACCTCAAAAATTAATTCTGTTAAAAAAAATTCATTAAAAATCAAGTTTTAAAAAACTATCAAGCTTAATTCTCGAGCTAAGGCCATCCTATTAGGACTGTCAATATAGTATAACTTTAATCATTATTTTGAGTACATAGCATTTTTTATTTTTGTTAGGTCTAGTAAAATATTATAATAAAAAACCAAGTATCCTTTCTTTGGGTGGCCAGTTCATCAATAACTTAGCAATATTTATTTCTATTGTTATTTTTTAAACTAATTAAGTGTAAATTACACATCATACAAATCGACAGGGCTCGTAAGTTCATGCCTTAAAAAATGCCTAAATAAGCATGTATTAATACACTAAAAATTGACAAAATATGCATTGAAATATGCCTTAAAAAATTAAAAAATATGCATTTATATGCACTAAATATCTAAAACTATGAACTTATAAAATGCTTAGCTAAAAAAATCATAAACAATTTTTGAAATAACATGAATTATCCATTCATTTTAGATTCTGAGCGAAGCTATGAATGTATTGATTCTACAATGATGTGTGTTTTTTTTTTTATTTTTTTTTTTATTTTTTTTTTTATTTTTGTGTCTGTCATCACCTTTTAGGACAGTAAAAGTGCTTGGATTTTCTTCAATAGTAACTTTTCTGATAGGAAAGTGAATCTAGTTGGTACTTTGGGGGGGTCAAAAGTAAAAATTTCCCAGTAATTTTCACAAGCGACGTGAAAAACAAAAGAAAAATTAAGGAAAAACAGGAATTTTTACGCAAAATCTGTTTTCGAGAAAATCGATTTTGGTTTTTGGTGTAACTCTAAAACAAATGACCGTAGGGACATGAAATTTTGACTGAATGTTTATATTAGCATTTTCTATACACCATAAAATTTACAAAATATTTTGACTCTTTTTGAGCTGTTTACGGCCATTGTCAGTTTTCAATTTTTTTAGTTTTTTTTTCTATAAATATCAATAAAATTTTATCTGTTGAGTAAAAAAGCTTGAAAATTTAATAGAAGGCTCCTAGGTTATTGTTTCAAAGGCAGATGAAAAAAATTAAAAATCCTTAGTCACAGTTTTTAATTATAAGCATTTAAAGTTCAAATTTTGACAAAATACGGAAAAATCACGAAAAATAGCAAATTATTTTGATGAGAATTCATAAAAATTTTTCTTTTTAAATCTAAGATTTGAAAATGTAATATAAGATTACTCATAAGTTTGTCTACCTTTATCAAAAAAAAAATGTCTAGAAGAAACTTAAATTAAATTTTTATGAGCGTCTGAAATTTATATTTTTACAACATTTGATATTTACTCGATTTCTCATGTAACAATTTTCTTATTTTATTGTAATTAAAAAACGAATGACTGTAGATACTTGAAAATTTCACTGAATGTTTATATTAGCATTTTCTATACACCATAAAATGTTGAAAATATTTTGACTCTTTTTGAGCTGTTTACGGACATTGTCAGTTTTCAATTTTTTTAGTTTTTTTTTCTATAAATATGAATAAATTTTTATTTGTTGGGTAAAAAAGCGTGAAAATTTAATATAAGGCTCCTGATATATCGTTCTAATAGCAGTTGAAAAATATTAAAAATACATAGGCACAATTTTTTTTTATAAGCATTTAAAGTTCAAATTTTGACAACATTTATCAAATTTATAATTTATTAATTATTTTGTAGTTAAAAATGTATAAAATGTTTAACTTTTATGGCTAAGGATTGAAAATTTAAAACAAGGCTCCACGTAAATAGGTTATATATAAATTACTTTATTCACAATAATATCATCAAATATACTTGGTAATATCATAGGCTGACAGACCGTTTTCGCTCAGAATCGTTTTTCTTATACAATGATATTATATCATTGAATTCAAATTTAACACCATCCATTACAGTGACCCACTTGTAACCTACTGTACAGCAGAGCGACATCCACTTATCCACCTTTTTTTAGTTATATTTAATTTTTTTATGTCACATTAAAAAAAAATAGATTTTAAAGATTTTAAGAACGATCACGTATTTTTTCGTCAAATGTTGAATCTTTCATAAGTAGTGTTTCCATAAAAAAATGCATATCAATATCAATATCAAAATCATGTATAATATGCCCGATAAAATAGAAATATGTATAACTATGCCAAATAGGCAAAAAACCTCTAAATATGCAAAAACGTGCAAAATAAGACTTCACATATTTAACCGTGGTACCTCGAAATAGATTTCTATGTCATCTAGCATTAAATACAACTTAGCCAGATATATATGCAAATGCATGAATTTACGAGCCCTGCAAATCGATGTGGCACACCATTTTTACTTAGTCTGCAATTCGATCATGAAAAACGAGTGATTAGCTCGAAAACGATGTGACACCTCGTCGTATGAGAATTTCGTAAAAAATACAACTTGAGTATTTATTGTTACATTAAAGATAATTTCCTAAAAATAATAGTTGAATAAATCCAGATTTTAAAGATAGAAAAAAAATTTCAAAAAAATCTTCATTAGGTCATCACAAGAGCCCCCCAAAAAAATATTGCCCAGGACCCAAAAATACGTAGTGCTGTCACTGTTTTTAGACAAGTATTAACGTTAATTACAGATGTAGTAACTAGTTTTAAATATATTATTACCTATACTAATCAGCAGCTTGTTGCAATCGCCAATTTGTTAAACTTAATTTAAAATATAAGACATATAATTTGTATAATCACGGATTTCATAATACGTAGGTTATTATAAATAATTGGACCAGTACACAGAAAAGAAGATTAAGTGGAGTACTACATTTGTTTAAGACTGATGTAATGATGTTTACGTTTTGATTACATTTTTTAATTCTTTTTTGTGAGTATTAATATTTATAAGTGTTTAGTAGACAATAAAACATAATAATAACTGAAAAGGAATCCTAGTAATTTAAATATATTTAAGATCCTGATATCTACATATCTGCCCCTGGCTACGGTATTTATATCTATAGGATCCTACGATTCTCCCTGGATATCTTATATTTAACTGGTCGTTCCCCCGACCACGTTACAAGTGGTCGTGGCATATTACACACACTTACCAAGACAATCCAGTGCTCGATTTTCATTCTAAAATTCAACAACAAAAAAAAATATTAAAATTTTTCATTTTTGCAGATACTAATCTACTGTTTCGCTGTGTTGGGTCGGCTATGTCGTTATACAAATATTACGAGGTGATTTTCGAATATTGGTAGTTGGTTAACGAAGACCTGAACAAATTCGTCATGTGCCATAAACAAAATAAGAACAAGTGGCCTATATAGTAATTATAATATAGAATTCAAGATATAGTGAATTAAACAAAAACTCGAGTTTTCCTGCAGATAATACTCTACAGACGTGTTACGTGGTTCACAGACGTTCAGTTCAGAGAATACCCGCATATTATGTTGACTCCGTCTTACACACGTAAGACATAGTTCATTTTCGTTCACCAGTTTCAACAGTGTGCTGTTAGTTAGTTTTACCTATTATTTTGACCTATTATTATAAACTATACAAAATTGTATATGTGTTCTTTGGATTGATTAATTACGGTATTTTAATTTTTAAGCGAATAGGTATGTAAAATATAAGATAATGATTATGCACAGTCGCACAGATAATTTTCTTACCACCTAAAAGTTTGATAATAATTAATAGACAATAAAAATTAAATTAAATTCACTCTAATACCTATCAGAATAACCAGCACACTATTTAAACTGGTGACCTAAAATTTGGTGTGTCATACGTTTGCAAGACGAAGAGAACACACATAACGTAACGGAATAAGATAAGTATTGATTCAAATGCACACGTGCCGAGTAAGAATTTCCGGTATCATAAACACGTCTTATACTAAATTTTATGAAGAAATGTTTAAATATTGATTAAGATAAAATTAAACATAATAAATATTAAAGTGTTTAAACAGAAATCATTTTACTAAAACTTTGTTGAGCCTTTAATTCTTAAAATACTTGATTAAAAAACTTTAAGTAATTTAAACTGTGTAAAGTATAAACGTAACCAAACATTTTGGAAAATTGAATACTGTTAATTTAGGAATAGACTTGTGTGAAGGAAACGTATTGAAATATATTGATATTACTAAATTTAAAACAAAATCCGCGTTATTGATTACTTATATACTTACTTTAAATCTAAACAATGTTGGTTTTTAATTAACATTCACTTTTGTTACAATGTTATGTTCATATAAAATGTATTAGTATTCTATTTTGTTTTTTAATTTGTTAATCAGTATAAACTATAGTTTTTAACAATTATTATTATTATTATTATTATGTATAAGCTCTATGTCTTAAATAAAAATTGACATTATACTGTGTTGGCTATTATCTAAATAAACATTTTATTTTATGTGTAATACTGTGCTGGCTATAAATATTATTATTATTATTATTATAGGAAGCAGGTGAATATATTGTTTATTTTTGGATGACGATAAACACTTTGTAAAAGTTTAATCGAATAAAATTAGTTTATTTATAATATTGTAATATATTTCGACAGTGAATTGTTTTAAGAATTGTATCGGATATGTTTTTAAGTTTTTTAACTTTGGTTTTTATATTATAGTGATTAAATTAAATTGAAGTAAAGTAAAGTAACGTTCTCAATAAATTTGATTTTTTCCACGACTTAAAATAGCTGCTGACATAGAACTTAGCGCGCTATGTTTCACGCATGAAGTCAACCAATATTAAGATGTAGCTGCAGCTGGTCGAAGTTATGCTAAAGGTATGGTTGTAGTTAAATTCTATTTTACTTGAGTTAATATTACTTTATGTAGTTAAAATTAGTTATAGAACGATAAGTGCACTTAGGATTGATTCGATAATTCAGATTTATTAAAAACGGGCTTTTAGTGAAATAATTTACCAGTGGAAGCCCCGGCGGCTCGTTATATTATGTTTAAAATTTGTACGAGATTAAATTTCTTTCAAAACCCAAATCCTAAGATCACCTATGGTTACTGTAATAAATATTAGAACTCATAAGCGTTACTTACACTCGAGAAACAGTGCATTTTGATATTCTTCTTCTTGTGCAGTTCGGTTTTAAAATGCCAATAATAATTTATAGTGCTTACACATAAATACATAATACCAATATAAATGCACAACTATAATAAAAAAAAAAAAGGAAAAAATTCATAACATACATAATAAACACAACATAATAATGTAAAAAAATAAATTAATAATTATGTAATAAATTCGGTAAATCACAGACTTATATTATGGTAACGTCCCAGGTATATGTAATTTAATCTTGTAATTTTTCTATATCACTGTATCTTTTAGTAGGTCCCGCTAGTTATTAACCTATGTTTTACCTCGAAATAATACATTTACAGTCAAAATTTTAGTCAGACAAATTATTTTTAAATGTTTTTAATCTTTTGATTGTATTATTTACAATTTGAGTAGGTGTTAAATTTAGATTTTTTCTTTCTATCTATTTTACAGTAATGACTACCTATATTAAATGATTAAGCACATTTTTGTTAAAAATAGTATTTTTTCTCCATTGAAAATGAATAAAAATAAATAAAAAATAGTTTGTACATGTAGCAATAGTGTTTAAAAATATTACAATTATATATTTTTTTTATTATATTATTAAATTTATCAACAATTTAATGATTTTATATGGGTATATTCCATGTGTTTATTAAATATTGTGTTATATATTTAGCATTGCAAGATTAATTTTTAATTATTCAATAGTTAAATAATAATAAAAAATAATAATAGCTTAAAAACTATTAATATTAAAATAATATAATTGCAATTTGAATAGCCTGTTCAAGGGTGGAGGGATGCTTACTTTTTACCATTAATTTAATTCTATCGGATATCCCCTCCAAAAATACTAATAAGGCCTGTTCCCTTATATTATTCTGTACAGCTAATGCGTCGCTTGCACTTTTATCTTGTGTACTACCTTCTGATACGGCCTGCACTTAATTACGTATTCTATTAACGTATTCTATTAATGTTTCTTTATATCGCTGCTTTGCGCTAAACAATTCTGTTCGCAGATACGCTGCATTTTTGGGTTTATCATATGTCGTTTTTAATAACGTTTTTAACATATCCCAGCTAGTTATCTTTTCGTATTTTATTACCTCGTAAGCTAAGCCCTTTATTCGATTTAGGATTGTCCTTAACATTATGTCCTGATTAGCCACTGGAGTTATATCTACAACTAACTCGCATGCATTTATGAAAAATATTAATTTTTCGTTTATACCCCCACTAAATTCGGGTACCAATCGTATTACGTATTCTACAGTTTTATCTATAGTGACTGTATAATTTGTTGTACTCGTATCGTTAGACGAGTTGCTATTGGTACCACTCGTCATGCTAATTGGTGATCCTAATACGACACTAAATATATAACTTTCGGAAAGGTCTATTCCAAAACTATCGTTTAACGTTACGTTTAAACTATTACGGTGTTGCCTTGGGCTTTGTGACATAAGACTATGATTACCAACTATTGTACATTTCTAAGTTGTTTGTATTTGACTTTGTTGCTTCCAAACGCCTTCCGATTGACTGCAGATGTTCTGAATGATCCTTGAGAAGTTGATCAGGTTTCCCTTGAATGATTCTGGTCGGAATCTTCGTCGTGTTGATACGATGTATGTGAAGATCCCTGGTTTCGGCACCAAAATTTGTTCCTGTTGTGAACCGGATGAGAGACACTGTTGATAGGCTTCGAAGTCTAACAAATAACTCTTATAATTTAATTTGAATTGATTATAATATAAGTTTATTAAATATAAAACACAAATCAATTAAGAATAGTTTCCAATTATTTAACTTGTACAATTTAAGACATAGATAATCAGCATGTACCGTCAACTAGTAGCCTGCTAACTATAGAGTGATGAGCCTTTCGTTAGGGTCCCTCTTATATAGGTGCATTGATATAAGGAAAAGGTGTACATCCTTGCGACGTGTAGCCTCGTTTTCATATAACAATTGATTTCATACTTTCCTTATACCTATTGTCTTTTATATAATAATTAATGCTGCACATCACGTACCGGACATATGCCAAACTGCGTGTGGTCTTATACATTGTATTATTTGCAACACACCTAATAAAATTTTATCATGCATACAATAAACAGTAGAAAATTGATAAACCGTCTATTTCCTTCAACCGTCATCACATTTAAGCAATGCAGGTATACGACCTTAGATCATATACTAGTATATAATATGATCTAATAGCATGTGGCGACAGTTGAAGCGCGGGCGATTATAATATAATATTATAATACGTTATTGAGTGAGGGTACCTATACATTTTTTTTGGAATATCCAAAATACGCGATTATCGCGTTTCAAAGAAACACTCAACAGACGCAGATTACCGAATATCTTGTATCGTATATAATGTGTGTACTTGGTGTCCGTACAACTGTAGTTGACAACAGTCTGTTGTACATCTTATTCGGTATTTTAATAATTGTGCTTGTTGGCGCTGAAAATTATCAACTGTGATATGCTAATGAGCACGACGGCACGACTGTTCTTATTGGTCATTTCCACCTTCCACTCCTCTCTTTTTCCTATCGTGATTCCTTGTGTATTATTATTATTATTGATTTAGAGTCATCATATTTATTGTCTTTGTTTATATGTAAATTATCTTCATATTTCTTGTGTTTTTCATTATCAATTATTGCGGCCAACGCCCTTGTTGTCATATTATTTTTCTCTCTCTCGTCGTTAGCTAATTATTTTTGATTATTCCGCTATTGTAGCGTTTTTTTGTTGTTCTTCACTTTTTTTATTTGTTGGGTGTTAATACATTTTTGGTACACACCAATCATTCTTTTTATTATTATTATATTTTGTAATTAATTTGTACAGCCGTACTGTGTGGTAATTGTGACCAAGAACTATTATTATTATTGCGGTACGTGCAACGATACCGGACGCCGTTAGTGTAACGGCATCACCCTTATTATTAAAATAAATGTTCCATCATTATCATTCGTACACCGTGAGTTATTATATCATCTTATATTATTGTCATTCTGTGGGTGCCCTGCGGCGTGTACGTACACTGTGCGCCTCAACTTTACCAAGTGCCACCTACTCCCGCGTAAGTCCGCCAGCACTCGCCGTAGTGTTAGTCTTCAGAATCTAAGTACAACAGGTGTCTCCACTTTGGGCCGGCTGTCCGGATCGGCGTCAAGACTTCAATAGTTTTTTAAGTTAATATAATAAGTTTTAGCCGACTCATGTGAGTTCTGTGGTCATTGCAACAAACCGAATCGACCACAGAGACCCCCCCCCCCCTCAATAACTAAATTGTATCATCCTGTTTCCCATTGACACCTCACCTCCCGTTCCTACTCTGATATCAGTTGTCGTCGTGTGCATTAGGATGCCTACCCAATTTATTAAAAGGCGAGATTAATTGGTCGGTACATGTGAAATAAGACGTCAATCATAAACTTAATTTTGGTCTCGATGATAAGTCAAGTGGTCCTTCGGCAATGTGCTTCGTCAGCTCTCTTGGCGCGCACACAGTGCTTACTTAGCAAGTTATTTTCTGGTAAAAGGCTTAGAAAGCACCACGAGTAATTTTTCATTTAAAACCTACCCTGTTTATTTCAAGCCTTAAAATATCTTATATCCACATAATATGGTTCATCACTTTTATAATATACGAAATATAGATTATAATAGTATATAGATTAATTAACATAATATATATAAAAAATATAGATTTAAAAAATATTATACATATCTCGTTTCACTCAGAATCTAATATTTTTTATTAAATTGAATGACATTTTTAATAATTAGATTAAAACCATTAGTAAATAATTAGGTATTTACACTTTATGCAAATACGGTTAATGAGATTATTTTATATTTTTATAGGTTATGATAGAAGAGGACGATTCTTATTATGTAGATAATGATTTGGCTACAATAATAATAAGTGATGAATTATAATTATTACCTATTTCATATTATGTTTGTCGATCTTATTTCATTTTTATATTAATATTAAATATACTTATTAAAAAATATCTAAAATATAAAAATATGCTCCGACCGACGCAAAGTAGACTTGTTGACCAACACAAACATCTTTACATTTTTTTAAGTCAAACCACTATAAGTAATTTAATTTTTGTCAGTCGCTAGTTTAAGGTTGTTTTGATGAAAAATTAATAGGGTTTGCAGGGACCTTAATAAACTAGCGTACCAAAATTGATGATTTAACATACATTTTCAAAAAAAAAAATATTTACCAGAATCCATTAAGAATTATAGTAGTTACCTTTTGAAAAATTTAAGTTAATTTTACTATTGGTACACCTTCGTGTTTAAAAATTTTGAAATTGTTATAAAAATTTGCCTGTTAAAAATAAAGTTACACGTCTTTTTTCGTTATAACGAAACTCTATGTCATCGAACCATAATCATTAAAAACCCCTGTGTACAATGACATAAGATACACCCTTTTTATACCTATACATATTATGACGTATGAAAGATTATTATTAACTGTTAATGTATAGTGATAGATATACTTAAACATATCCTTAATCATACAGGATTATGTAACAACTGATATGAAATATTATCATTTAATCATAATCCACTTCTGAAAATATCCAGAATTTAGAGGCGAAGTTTGAATTTTCGTTCTAGACTTTTTGTTCTTACAGTCCTTCTGGATCTAACAGTAGGTAAGTCTTAATAACAATTGACAACCCATTTAATTAAAATGTATTATTATAATATTATAATCAAAAATTAATAAAATATATTATAATTATTGTAAAATATTTAATACCTACCAATAATCTAGGTGTATATCCTACCCTGAAAATCATTGTAAATCCTGAAAATTAAGGTATAAGTATACAAACTAAAAATATAAATTATATTAAATAATAATACATAATATGAAATTGTTTATTGGTATCTGGAATTTGTATGCAAGCATAAAGTGTTGTATAGGCAAAATAAGTACATTACTGCAGTGTTTAATATTAGCCATAATCATTATGTTCATTTTTAGCAATCAATAGGTAAGTTCCCGTAAGTTCCGGTAAGTTCCCATTAAGTTTTATTTATTAAAGTTAAGTTCCATAAAAGTTGTAATTAAAGTTAAGTTCCAATTACGTTTTTTAATAGAGTTAAGTTCAAATTAAGTTTTTTTTATTAAAGTTAAGTTCCAATTAATTTTTTTTATTAAAGTTAAGTTCCATAAAAGTTGTAATTAAAGTTAAGTTCCAATTAAGTTTTCATTAATAAAGTAAAGTTCCAATTAATTTTTTTTATTAAAGTTAAGTTTCATAAAAGTTTAATTAAAGTTAAGTTCCAATTACGTTTTTTAATAGAGTTAAGTTCCAATTAAGTTTTTTTTATTAAAGTTAAGTTCCAATTAAGTTTTCAATAATAAAGTTAAGTTCCAATTAAGGTTTCATTAATAAAGTTAAGTGCCAATTAAGTTTTTTTATTAAAGTTAAGTTCCATAAAAGTTGTAATTAATGTTAAGTTCCAATTAAGTTTTTTTTATTAAAGTTATTTTTTTGTGGTGA
Organism: Metopolophium dirhodum; assembly: GCF_019925205.1. Taxonomy (NCBI): domain Eukaryota; kingdom Metazoa; phylum Arthropoda; class Insecta; order Hemiptera; family Aphididae; genus Metopolophium; species Metopolophium dirhodum. Next base: position 30,598,293 of record NC_083565.1, on the reverse strand, counting down.
TAATCGAATGTATCTACGGTAATTTGTTTTAGAGTTATTACTACCTCATCCCAACCACTGATGTAATTTTGAAAACATTTTTCTTTTATATTTTATTTTTTTAATTGTTTAATATATTTGGTAGGTTACGTAGATATTTACTGCAAAATAAATATTCAAAGACATCGAAGTTGAGGGGAAGTCCAAAGCTGTGTCGTCATCTGTGTCCTTCTATCAAACCTAGTTGGACATTGAATGACAGTGTGGGGAGATCGCTACGTAACAGGTAAGACGAAGCTGAATATCATTACAATCAGACATCATTTTGGCCACTTTGGCCACCATCGTAGACAAAAATCATTGTTGGAATCTGAAATTCTGACGTCTATATAAGCATCAACATGTGTCAGGAGAGTCTATGACCCATCCAATGATGGTCAGACTGGCTTACCACCGAGCGGTATCCGACCGCTGTCCACTGGGAGCGAGGCAGTCGTGAACACCATTGTAAGTCGGGTACAAAACTATGGCGAACCAGGTTATACGTTGCGTGGTGTACCACCAGGTTAACTATGCGGGCGCCAAGGTACACCGTTTTAAACAGAGGTATACCAGGATAATATGCTACACAGTGCACCGTTGTGGTATGTATACCTTGGTACCACGATTGTACCGCCTCTGTGTGAGTCACTCGGTACCGTCACCACATGGCGACAATTCGCTGGGTAGTCCGTCTGAAACATCGTCGTATGAGTCTATAGACTCTCCTGACACATGTTGATGCTTATATAGACGTCAGAGTAGTAGTTCCCGCCATGATGGTGGTCTAAGTCCTAACCTAACCTAGTCCGTGGCCATTATTCTAATTATAGTCCGCTTCGTCTTAGGTCTACGGAAATTAGAATATTCACATTTCAAACCAATACTTAAAAATATATTTGGCGAAGTAATCTAACGAAACCAGCTGTATGTAAAAATTTGTGACTACACTACCTTAGTACCTTACCTCTATATAATATGACCATTGTTTTGTAAATGTGTGCGAAAAGTCTCGAGTCGTACGTGTCACGGTAGGTACGGGTGAGTTGTAGTCATACGTACTTTACAAACATAATATAATCATTTAAATAAAATCAATGTATATTATTTTTTGTAAACAATGCATATAATAGGTAATTGTATTTAATAATAATTATATAATATCCATGTATCGATGCTTTTTGGGGAAAAAAAAGTGCCGTAAATCGTTCTATGCGTCGCGATTATATTATACTGGCTGCAGACGGTCAAAATATTAAACAATGTTGTTTCGGAGATTTGTATTGTAGATTATTTTTCAGTTAGAAATTCATAATAGTTTAGGTATCGTTAACGTCTAACATTAGAAATTTTAATAGAACATGTTTTTCTACCTCTATAATGGAAAAAAGCTTACCGGAATGTTATGCTACCTATAGATATTTATAGCCATGAGATATTTTTAATTTTAATTTTAATTATGAACTTTTAACTAATAAATTTGATTATTTATCGAAGTATATAAGCGCACTATTAGATGTTATCACAACCCAATCCTTAAAATAGATGTTATACGAGAAAGTTGTTACATCAAAGTTGTTTCATCCATACAGCCCAGGACTTTAAACTCCATATCATATCATAAATCAATAGCAACGCATGTGGTCAACTCTCCACACCAAACTCAATTAAGAAAAAAGTACAGTCCTTCCATGGCTAAACCATATACCACTATACAGAAGAAGGAAGTAATCTTAAATAGATCACGAATCGACCACACATTGTGGTTGACTCGCAGACACCTTATGACCGAGACTGAACAGGCTTATACAAAACATGCGAATAAATTCTAACAGTCAAACAGAAAATTAGCCACTGTCGAAACTTCAGTAATATTAGAGCCAAGCTTGACATCGCAGAAAATCTTGATGAAGCAATAAGTCCAGATCCAGGCAACACACAAAAAAAGTTTAAATATACATCATAATCAACACAATATATTAAATGTATCATAAACCATTGTAACTATTATTCCAATATTACTGTATAGTGTCATGAGATAATAATCATTGTTGTTGCTGCTTTAATAAAAAAAAAAATTAAAAAGTGAATCTATACTTATATAGGTTTTTTATTGTTTCCTTAGCACTATAACAATTATAACTTATAACAACTATTAACTGTAAATTTTTTATCTTCTTAGTACCTATTATTATCTTAGTTTTTATATTTTAAACTTATTTCAAATAATTAGTCATAGTTTTTAATATAATATTTAATTTTTTTTTGCATTTTTCATATAGTTTTGTATTTACCCTTTTTGAACCTAGATATTATCTTTTTCCAAATTATAAATTAATTAAATTTTTTTTTTTGCATTTTTCGTTCAAAAACATATAAATTGTTTTGTTTTTGCAATTATTCTTTTTACCGTTTTCGGACTTATTATAATTTTTCAAGTCATAAAATATCCGTATAATTTTTTTGCATATTTCATGCATATAACCAATAATTAATAACAAATAATCAATAAATTTTTTCTTTTTCAAATAACCTATACAGTTTTTCCATATTTCATTATTTTTTTGTATTTTGACATGCATACCTAACTGTCATAACAATTATTTTGCTTATTTATAATGTATGTATTACTATATTATAGTACACCTACCTACTGGTTTTTTCTTTTATTATTGCAACGATAAATACAGATACCTAGTATTTATCGTTGCAATACATTTTTTGTATTATATGTTCATTGTATTAAATTTATTCATATATTTTATATTGTTTGAACGCTTATTACGTAATATTATGACGTTTAAAGTAAATAAATAACAATGTACAAATTTTCCATACAGACGGTATAACGGAGACGGTTTGGCAGTGTGGATATTTTATATTATGTTTATACCTATTGTTATTACTTATCATTTATGCAGTAGCTGGTAAGTTGAATTAATATTATAAAACTACAACAAAATAAACTAAAATCGTTATTTTTGGTTATTTAATATGCAATTTCCTCCAAATTTGAACATAAAAGAACTATAAAAAAATGTCTTTTTATATTTTGAGATTTTGAGATTTGTTGGTTACAGAATAACCGGTTTACGTGCAACCTTGTTTAATAATTACTCTCAGCAAAACAAAGTATCGATAGCAAATTTTAATTCATTATATCTAGTTATGATAAAGACAGTTAATTAGGTACTTAAAAAATTACGATTATATGGATTGCATACACAAGCACTTGTAATTCGTGGCATACTCAATAACTCGAGGATCCCCATTAGCAAAGAAAAAATGACGTATGTAAAAAGTTTTCACTTCAAATTATAGTACAAACAGGCTATTTACTTGGATCATGTATGTATATAAAATGTCATGTACATTCAATATTTAGAATAAAGAAAAATCGATTGATATATGCATCTTATTATATTTTACAATGTTATTATTAAAGTGCCATATCTGTGTATTTAATTAATTTTAATCATTATTTAAAAAATACACAGTATACTGCACGTGTAAAATATCAGTAACTATAAACAATGATTATATAAAAATTTGCTATGTTACGCACTTGTAAGACAGAGACAACAAATGTCCTTGTTGCATCCTCTTAAGACGTCCTAATAACGTCTTAATAACTTTTGTTATCTACTAATTTTGATGGCTGCCATTATCGTCGAACGAGTGTTGAAAGCGTTGTACAGTCTACTCGTGTAATCGTGTACCGTACTATAAACGGTTGCGATTTTTGTTGAAAGTGTTGTGGTTGTTATTTTTTGTGTCCTAACTTGTATCTAACTTTATTTTAAAATTTCAATGTTTTTAACATATATTTAGCGTTATTTAAGGTAATATTATAGTAAATATTCATACAATTTTTGAGTGTCCAACACTGGCCCATTAGGTTAAACCTTCAAACATGACTAATACTAGCTAGATTTATTGGCATGTATATTATAGTAGCATATTGTTATATTATTGACGATTATTAAAAACTTATTTAATACCTAGGTAATAACGACGGAACAAAATTAAATTACTTTTAAATTTCAGCGTTCTAAGAATAGACTATACCTACTACAGTTTAATTGTATCCTACAGTTGTGAATCCAGGGGGGAAGGGTGGCATTTACTCTCCCCCCCCAACCGCCGTAGTTTTCCTTTCTTCTACACTGTGTTTAGCCAATTTTGAAACTTTTTATACTTTTACCCCCTCCCCATGCCCCTCTAATAAAAATTAAACCCGGGATCCACCACTGGTATCCGTAATAATTACTGATTAATAATTTTAAATAACTAGATTTGAGAAGCAGTATACAGAAAATCACTGATATTCGAGGAGTTTTCACATGGTATTATTATACTTAATTATCCTAAAATATCATTTAAAATGTATAATTATGACTTTACAAATTGAAAATAATTTGCAACAGTATTAATTACAATAATTACAGGTCCAACAATATGTATAGTATAGACACGCGATCAGTTTATCTACACATATGAAGGTTGTTTCAAAATTTGGGACGGTCATCACTTGCAAGTTTTCTGTACGTTCGCGAAAATGGCACTCACCATACACATATCTGGACCGAAAATGATTATGCATAATAAAACAATAGCAGACATGTTTGTAAATCAATTTAATAACAATCAAGGTCTTTTTAGTGTAAGATATTTTATATTGTACAATTTATTATTATGTGTATACAGTTCTATGTACATACCTACCAATTATATGCCATATATATGTATATATATTATGTATGTTAGTATTAATGTATTTATTGTATTAATTTATACAGATCGACTGTTCTACCGGTAAAGAGTACAGTTATCCAAAATTGAAAAAAGACTTTTAGCAATGGTTACTGCATTTAAAAAACATGATCTTGGACACGAAGACATTGTAATGTTAGTTGGGATTTTGGTCGAACAACTATAGCTGCATTGAATCACAGTTTAATAAAAAGTATAATATTAATGATTTAATACTATATAATATTTAATGTAGAAATTAACACCTGTAAGCTAATAACCTATGTAGTTGATGCTTAACCAATAATAAAAAAAAAAAAAAAAAAAATACTATATAGCTTGATTTGTTTATAAATATCATAAACGATATTTTACAGGTGTCTTGGCAGCGCTTGCTATTGAATCCAAGCCGAGCGTATTGTTTTCTAATACTTTTAGTATAAATATAATGACAGACATTTTAAATACTATCACGCATCAACTGATATTGAAGATTTTTACTATGATGCGTGATGGCGTTACTGCTTATTCGGATATCGTCGATATTACTGCGGACTAAACTTTGTTGGTCCGTCCGATAAATCAAAAAGCCCGATTGGTCCATGTGCTATTATTATAGTATTCGAGTGGTACTACAGGAACTCTGAAAGGAATATATTTATCGGACGATGCTATGAAATCGGCATTAATATCGTTCAAGCAATGAGTGTCTGTATAATATAGTTTATAGGTCGGTAAATTAATTTAAAAAAAAAAATGTTAAAATTTACTGTGGTTAGGTAATTTGGTATAATTCTGTCGGGATTGGCAAATTGGGTCCCATATGACCTTATCTCGGTAAATTGGGTCCCGGAAAAAAAAGGTAGTAGGTAAGTTGAGTCCCGGAAAAAAAATATATAAATTAAAATATATGTGGTTTTTATAATATTATGTTCTAAATAAATAATATATGGTATAAATGAGTTTTTAAACTCTCTGCAAATAAGTTTCGATGGCAACACCGATATCTCTTCTACCGCTTTTCTCTTGAGATTATTACTTATTTTTTGCCGGTTGATGTCTTGTTTGCTAGGTTTATTGTGATTGTGATCATTAAAAATCTCAGTATCAACACCATTATAAGTTTTAAAAAATAACTTACATGTACTTTTACAGCAGGTCCATCTCTGTACTTCATTTTTCAACATTCTGAGAAACCTAAACTTATGACCATATTTTATAATAACAGTTTTGTTTTTTTCGCTAGTCATTATTTCCATTTTCAAGATTTATAAAAAAACAATAACTGTAAAATTGTGTAACTGTATATAGCTGTAAGACACGATATAGTCACAAGTTGACGTTCAGCAGGCTACTAAAAATATAATGAAATAGCCCAGATATCGTACGTGTATCTGTACGTAATCACCTTCAAAATCGATAATAACTTCTAACTGATACGAATAATACTAACACTTGTATACGCTCGTATACTCGTATATATATCTATTAGGTTTAATCAAAGTTACGAGTTTACGACATTACGGTATTTAATTTTTGGAGAAAAGTGGCTACGGCCAGTGTAATAAAATCCGCGATAAGAATACCTGTATTTAGACACATTAACTGATGTTAATGGTAGAATTAATGGCCAGGCGGTGTACCACTGTATGCAATATGAAGTATTATTGTAACATAATTATTCAAAAGTAAATTACATAAGTATGAAATATTTAAGTTTTAAGTTTTTAATATTTTAGACCTAATTGCGCCAATGATTTATAGCCGGGACCCAACTTACCTATTACCTTTTTATACCCGGGACTCAACTTACCGCTTTCAAAACGAACCCAAATTATCGCGGACCCAATTTACCTAGCTCCTATGGTGTATGGTGTTCACAATTTAACCTAATTGTTCTGTTGCCCGGAATAAAAATTCTGATTCGCAGCAGTATTCTATCAGGTAGGCAATCTACCTGCGGTAGATCGCGGACCCCGTGCTGTTTGTACGTAAGTGTATGATTTAACTCTAAAGTAAAATTTAAAATCTTCACTCACTGCTTGCAATAATAAGTAGGTAGTAATGCTTTACAAGTAAAATTAGGTAGGCTACCTATTATAAACGTCCAACAGAAAGAATGAAACGATTTTACGCAATAACACTAAATCAAACACATTAACACGTACTTATATAAGTTTTAGAATTCCATACAAAAAATGTACATCTATTTTTAGTCCTACATTTCTAAGCTAATTATAGTACAAAGTTGTTTCTCTCATGAGCGTTAATCTTAACAAATACAGTTTATATTAACATTTAACTTGGAAATCTAGTTAAATTCTAATCAATATAACTGTTAAAATATATTAAATAATAAGCAGGAAAGATGTAGAAAAAAGGAAGGATAAAGGAATGATAAAATAAATAAATAGTTTAATAAATAAGTATTGAAAGAACGAAAAGCAAAGAAGAAAAATAATTAAAAAGAAAGTATGAGGAGAAAAAAAGATGTTCCTATCTAATTATCAAATTTTAATAGAAGAAAAAAACTAAAAAGTATCAAACGCTTTGGGATTTTTAAAAGCAGCTTATTGTTTTTCTTTCAGGTATATGGAAGACTTGACCCAAAAGTACCACAGTGACAAACAATCATGGACGAACACTTTACAGGGTTTGGTCATAGGAATGCAATGTATCGGTGGTGAATTGCCGTTATTATTTTTTTCCGGTTGGTTGATTAAACGAATCGGCCACACGTATTGCATGGCCTTATTAGGTCTTTTCGATTATGTTCTTAGGTTCTAAATTTCATGGCAACGGAATATAATAATATACAGCCAACACAATTATATTATTATTATTATTATTTTATTATTTTATTTTATTACTATTTATAATGAAATATTTTATGTTATATCCAACGACCAACTTCATAACAATAATTTTCAAATTGTATCGATTTTGACGCCTTTTTTTTACTTTAGCCGCTTATAAAAAAATGTTGTAGCGTTTTTGTTTTTTTTGATAGCACTTACCAATAATTTTTAATAATTAAACGAAATAGAACCTAATGTTCTCAAACTAATAACTTCAATTGTATTTATGTTATCATCCAAATAATAAAACTCTACGAAACAGATAAAGTTCTTCCGTATGGGTTGTGGAATTTTGGTAATTCTAGTTTTTGCTATTTTGTGCATTTGTAAAACCACGGAGACAACGCATGCGGGTGTAACGTCTTATTTACGTACAATAATTTGCCATGTTATGCGTTAGCAAGGGTTGTAGGACACTGTGTACGGTTACCTAGAAAAAATTAAAACCACGGACAGTTTGTACTATTTTAGGTAGTAACCACAGTCAATAATCATACAGAGATTTGATTCATTGCTATTTACATATATAAAAATGTAAAATTATTGCAATGATGTTTTCTATATTATTAGGTGGTGTGAGGGGGGGGGGGAGAGCAAAATATTAATATGATGACGTATTGAAAATGTGTTGAACATCAACCGCATTCAAACACTGTCAATCCATCTGAAGAAACAATACACGATTTACCAGATACGCTAGTGCTAGTCTGATGTACTGTTGAAGCCCCTGTCCGGTAGCGACGCTCTGTAATTATTAAGAACGGTGCACACTGTATGCAGAGAACAAGACGAACCCAGAACTACGTATTTGACGCACAGATCATCGATGACAGTGATGCCATGCGTCACTGTGCGTGTAAACGTAAAAGAAGATTCGGTTCCGGCTAAGGGTCGGGACGTATCACGATCGATCGAGCCAGATCCGGTCAACAACTATAATATTATAGTCGGATATATTGTAGCTGCCGGTCACATAATATTATAATACTGTCGAAAAATCTTCGGCTTCCGTAATACTATTAATTAAATGAATAATTTATAATATTATGTTATATTATAATAAGCGTGTAAATATCTTTACACCTATAACTATAATAATATTACACATTCGTATTTGAATCTATGTTTGTGCTTGTATTAATTATACTAGTTTAGTTGTACTGGCCTGTACTGGTCCACCGGAACAGCGGGAATTTTCCGAAATTAACCGATACCGTTTTTTTTGCTTAGTGGTCAACCGGTTTTTAAATTAAACGATTAATGATACTTATGATACTCTTATTATAATGTACAAAGAATCAGAAGGTAGTGCAAATGCCGATTGAATATTGTACCTTTCTACTGAAATAACTTTAAAATAAGTATTCAAAAAAAATATTTAGTAGTAAGTATTTTATTTAGGTAACTATTATGTATCTAGGTATATTTGGAAATAAAATGGATCAGCTAGAACACTCATACAATAATATGTTCTCTTCGTTGTCTAGACTCTAGATGTTTATACTGTGTTTATATTATTATGTTCGTTGATTGTATGAAAATGGTCGTCCGTATAGTTTTGTCTTCTTAGTAATCATTTTTTTCGTACAAAACTGTATTTATTTATTAATTATTTTCGTGCCCCTTTTTAACGACGATTAAAATGGATATCATGACTGTGCTATTTTAAATGATTTTTTCAGAAGACCTACGAGTTATTTTGTTGTAGTTCAAAAAAAAAATAATTGATACTTAATTAATTGATGTTAATTTTGGATAATTTATTAAACATAAATCTTAAATAAACCTTATTTATTTTATAATTTATAATTTTGTTCTGACTATTGTCGCACTTATAGAAAACTCAGTGATTGATAGTGCAGTCGGTCGCAGCTGTCGGCAGACTAAAAATCAAATAACGTACCGTGTCGTAATCAGCGCGGCTGGTCGCTCGCACTTATCTATATTTTACGTAGCGACCAATAGCGGTCAATACCCGACATTTTAGGCTGTGCTAAAATCGATTCATATTTTTTTTAATAACAAGTATCATTCGTAAACTAACATTTCGAACTGCCCGTTTTATTTCTCCTCTATCCGTTTTCGCCATTCCTACCCTGGCTACTCCGTCGTCGCCCGCTAGTATTCTTCCCAAGCGCCACTGAAGTGGAGGTATGTTGTCCTCCTTGAGAATTACCAAAGCCCCTTCCTTGAGTAGTGCTCCTTTTGATTTGTACCTTTTTTGTCGTCCTATTAATTGTGACAAGTACTCCGTGCGCCATCGATGCCATATTTGCTGAGTGAATTGCACGGTTCTTTGCCACCTCCGCAATCAATGTGGTGACATCGTGGACATGTTGACGTCTAGTATATCATTTAGAGAGCTTCCGTGAGCGCCTTTAAGTCAGTAGGTTTGGATGAGAGGGGACGTGAGTTTAAACATGCCTCAATACATACCAACACAGTATACAATTCCTCGTAAATTAGCATTACGTTTCCTAATATCTTACGTAAATGCCCTTTTACCGATTTTACGGCTGCTTCCCACAATCCGCCAAAGGCGGAGCGCGTGGTGAAATGAATTTCCATTGAACGCCTATTTTTGTCGAAAACTTGTTGCTTGTGTTGTTCAGATAAAAATAAATTTCGTAGTTTTGTACAGTTTTGTACGAAAAAAATGATTGCTAAGAAACAAAACTAAACTGACGACAATTTTCATACAATCAACGAACATAATAATATAAACACAGTAGGTATATACATTACAGTAAGCATCTCCTAGAGTCTAGACAACGAAGAGAACATAAAGTTGTATGAGTGTTATAGCCGGTCCATTTAATTTCCAAATATACCGAATTAAAATTAAATATTTTTTTTTATATAAATTTTATTTTTTTTTTTTTGAAGTGAAAACTTCTTTAGCGTCGTTGTGCTTTTTACTATACCAATATACGAAAGAAAAATAAACATACTTCTAGAAGTCTGATTTTAATTTTGAAAACTAATTTGAATTCAATAACTTCTTTTCTATGTTTTGTAGGAAATACTTTTTCATTTTTTTAACTCGTTGAACCTTTAAAGTACAAGTTAATTTTGAGAAATTAAGTAAATTAATTTGCAGCTGTACTACACAAAATTTACAAAATATCGAAATTATATTTATTACAAAACATAGAAAAGAAGTTATTGAAATCAAATTAGTTTTAAAAATTGAAATCGGACTTCTAGAAGTGTGTTAATTTTTCTTTCGCTTTTGGCATTATTCTCTCCTATATACGTAGAAATAATTAATAAATAAATAACTGGGTATCTAATTTTTATTTTATTTTCATATGTTGTTGCACTTGTTGGTATTTATTACCCATATTTATTTATATAAGCATTTAAAGTTCAAATTTTGACAAAATTTATTAAATTTAAAGTTAAATAATTATTTTGTAGTTAAAAATTTATAAAATGTTCAACGTTTATAGCTAAGGATAGAAAATTTAAAATACTGTATGCGCAATCTTTCTTTATTTTAATATTATTATTTTTTGAATTCATAAGGCTGAATTATTTAAGTTTGAGTTTGAATACATAATATTATTCTGTTAATGAACTATATGCAATTATTTTTATTTTTTTAATTTTAATTTTAGTATTATTATTTTTTAAATTCATAAGTTTGTGTACAACAGTTAAATATAGGTACACCAGTATGGCAGTATATCACCCCATATTATAGATTAAATATAACTGTTCGTTTATAAACTGTTACTTTTATTTATTTTTCAGTGCTTATTACATTTTTATAAAAAAGAATATTTTTCATAATAGAATATTTTTGCATATAAAATATTATTTTGATGAAATCATAGAACATAGAAGCATCTTATTTTCAAGATTTTAAGCGCATATAAATCCGGTCTCTAAGAATAACTATATACCGATACTTACTTGAAGATACTGTGATTATAGCAAAATAACAACATTAAAAATACAACATAATATACCTAGGAGTATACCATAAATAGGTATGTAATTTTTCTTTATTAGATTTACCGAATTTGTTGCCTATTTTTCATATAATTGTTTACGTTATCATGTTGTGTTTATTATGTAATATGAGTTTTTTTTCCTTTTTTTAAATATATTTGTGGTTTTGTAGGTATGTTATGTTAGTACTTTTATTATTGGCATTTTAAAACCAGATGCGACAAGAAGAAGAATATCAAAATGCATTGTTTCTCAAGTATAAGTCACGTTTAAGTATAGGTCTTAGAATTAATTTTTAAAAATCACCCGGACGTCATGCAAATTGTACTATAATAAATTAATTAAAAATCGAATAATTGTGCGATCGACTTGAAACCTGTACCATTAGATTGCACACATACCCGACTACCATCCCTGCTAGTTTCGTGTATAAATACTAAAAACCCTGTGTGCACTGAGCTGACGGCTGGAGTTTGGCCGTACACCTTGGAATCACCCGGCAACTGTGCAAAGTTCTATGAAAAAAATTAATTAAAGACCGAATAATAGGACCCTGGACCACCGATTTGAAACCTTCACTGTAATATTGCAAATGTTCTTGGCTGCCATCCCTGCTAGTTTCGTGTAAAAATATTAAAAACCCTGGAGTTCAGGAACGGATGGCTGGAAATTGCCGGAGATTGTACACGCGTACTCGCAATTGCCAAAGTCAATTCGCATGATATTGAACCGATTGGTCTGAGACTTGTAAATCAGATTGTAATTGCTCAAAGAATCATAATTGAATCACGCATAAAAGTCCGCAGGACTAGTATTTATCGAGATATCGTATTGTAAAAAAGTTGTATAACGATACGTAGATAATTCCATGATACAGACCGCGGTGTGTATACAACCTCGATGTTTTGAATTTCAACGGTTTACTTTTCATTTTTAAATAATGAATATTCTTGCGATCGACTTGAAACCTTCACTGTTTCATTGCAAATGTTCCCGGCTACCACCCCTGCTATTCTTACCACATACGGTCACCGTCGATTTCACAGCATTTCACTTCTTCGGTCCCGTATTGTTATTTTTTTTTGTCGTCGTCATCATCGTCACTTGCACGACTGCACGCTGTCGTTATACATAAAAATTGCACTAGCCGCTCGTCGAATATTGCGTCATTATCCTGTGGCCACGTCGTCAGTGCTACAGCTCTTTATTGCTACATTTGTTTGTGTGAAACGGTCAGCGATAATATTTTGTAGCGGTGAGATATGCCAGTGGACCACAACTACAGACCGTAATATTAATAAATCTGCACCGACTATGCCGTCACGTAACCACCGTTGTGTGTATTATTGACATGTGTCTTATTGTCTTGTAGTCCTATGTTTATTTTTTTTTGTTTGTATATTATAGTTTAACAATTAATATACACATTTACTGACTCCAACACTTTGAACTAAGTTAAAAATGATAAAAATGTTTTCGATCCGCTTCTTTGAGCCACGCATTTGTTACAATAATAAAATTACTGTTTGAGTAACTATATTGGCTGCACACGTCGTATTCTTTTTATAATAAATTAATAACATTGTGCTCGCGTTTTCTACTGCTTAGTACTAGGTAATGAATGGGTGGCACTAAATACAAACAAATAATTTAGCCAGGAAATTCCTGGTGTGTAGGTAATATCGACGATAAAAAAGGTAAAATATTTTATAACAACAATCAATACAATTAAATAATATATATCAGAGGCTAAATTGCCGGCCAGTAGATAATAATAATAACAATAATGAAATAAACAGATATAAGAACACCAAATATGTGATAGCATTGGAATAATATGAAAATAAATAATAACAACAGAAACAAAATACTATTGCAGTAAAGTTATTTCTGACAAGTGCCTATACGATATTATATTAAAGATTAGGGCGCGGATTTCAATGCAAAATACATTTTTTTTTTTTTGATTTCAGACATTGTTTAAGTACCTACATAGTTCATTGATGTAACGATTACGAGTGCTTCAAAGCTAAAATTTTATTTTGCATTTTTTTGCATATTTAGACGTTTTTTTATTTTTAGAGTATTTTAGCATTATTGGATTTTAATGCATATTTGTTTAATATGTCATACGTACTCTGATAAATAACAAATAACTAGTGAGTTCGTGTTACATCACGGTCGTATTTCGTATGTTTTTATTTCATGTTCGTAATTTTAATAGGGATAAATATTGTGTTAAGTAAAAGTAATGCCCTCCAAAAAAAATCATAAAAAAATTAATATGGTATTTTTAAAGTAGGTAATTTCTAAGGCAATTTTTGTAGTAAAATGCATTTTTTTTAGAGCATAGATTAAATTTTTCACATTTTTAAAGCATTTTTTTACTTTATTAATTACAGTTTTTAGGTCATATTTACATTTTTGTACCAGTATTGATAATAAATATAACTAATAATTGTTATGTTTATTATGCATAGTCAACCAGTCACCAAAATCGCTAAGCAGAAGCTCAAAGAAGCGGGGGGGGGGGGGGCACGGATAGCACGTTGGAGTACATATTATGGCGAAACAAAAATGTCGGCGGCGCACTCGCAATTAGTGCCAACTTGCACTACGGTAAAGAACGAAAGGCGACTCGGTCCACGCGAACGCGCGGGAGTTATGCGTAACAGCAATTTACCAGTCACCAAGGTCACCCAAAAATTGGCGCATGAAAATAGGATACGAGTTTACACTTAACACTACGCTATTAGCGGGAGAACAACAGCGACGACACACTCGCAAAAAACCGCAAACGGAGCGGCACAAGCAACAACATCCGGACAGCTGCGTATTAGGGCAGATAACTGGTACTTAACGGCCCTTGGTGTCATCGTGGATACGCAAAGACAACGGGAAGGGAGAAAAAAATGAGCGTCGTGCGTTTGGACGAATTACCTTTTTACACGTCTGATAAAAATAATGTGTTTGGGTGAGTTCTATTTACCAAGGGCTGAAGAGCGGATAGGCCAATCGGGAAATCGGGATTTTTCCAGTAGGCCCCTTTCCGTACCGAAATATGGGGCCCTCAGTCTCAACACCGTATTTTATTTTTTAAATGTTATTAATTAATAATAATACAATAATGAACTATATACACAAATACACAATTCGGAAAAAGTTTATTTAATTGATTTAGAAATGATGAAATAAATACTTTTGCTTTACGTTTACAATATTACATCTACATGACATTGTACGTATACAGTTGATGTATGCAGCTTATGTAACAACTGTCTCGTATAATATCTATTTTAAGGATTGGGTTGTGATAACATCTAATAGTGCGCTTACGTACTTCAATAAATAATCAAATATATTAGTTAAAAGTTCAAAATTAAAATTAAAATTAAAAATATCTCATGGCTATAAATACCTATAGATAGCATAACTTTCCGGTGACCTTTTTTTCATGATAGAGGTAGAAAAATATCTTTTATTAAAATGTCTAATGTTAGATATTAAACGATACCTAAACTTTTATGAATTTCTAACTATAAAATAATCCACAATACATTTGAAAAATTGTTCATGGATATAGCTATATATATAGCTCAAAAAGGGTAAAAATAGTTTAAAAATTTTACCATATACAGAAAATGCTACAATTATAAACATTTAGAGAGCATTTCAGTATATCGGTTATTCGTTTTGAAAATAGGTAAAACAAAATACCAAAATCGATAAATAAAAATTCGTTAATTTACTGCTAAAAATCCAATATCATAAACATTTTAAATTCAAACGCTTTTAAAAATTATCGTTACTTTCCGGTAAAGATTGTGTATTAAAATGTCTAATGTAAGCTATGGAAATAAAACTTTTATGAATAACCAACTGAAAAATAGTTTCGACATTTTTATGAATCTTGTCAAAATTTGAACTTTAAATGCATATAACAAATAATCGTGTATATGTATCTTTAATATTTAAGAACCTCCATTAATGAAGATAATTATAAGGAACCTTGCATTACATTTTCGAGCCTTTTTAATAAGTGAAAAAGTATTTATTAAGAATAATGTAAAAAACAATTTCTCAAGGCTTCAATTAGCTGAAAGTGCTCAAACAGAATTAAAATGTTATAATAAATGGAAAATGCAAATTTTTTCATAAATTGGTTTTGCGTAATAATTACTAATTTTTTGTTATTGTTTTTCTTGGCGCTTTCAAAAACTACTGGAAATTTTCAATTTTAACATGTCCAAAGTACCTAATAACTAGATTCACTTTTCGATGTATTATCGAAATTATGTTCATAGTAAACTTATACGAGTACAACCGTAAGTCCCACTAAATGTTTATTCTATGTAAACGTCCTGGTATATACCATTTCTGCTGTAACCCGACCTAAGACCTAACTGGGCTCCTAACCTAACCTGACCGAGGGACTGTACCGGCACGTACCTTTATGGTAGATGTAGCGGCGTCGACGAACCATCTATCGGGTGGCGACGACGGTGGCCGGTTGTGGTTAAATTATATAAATACATGACATAAAGATATTTCTGTAACTCTAACTGATCGAAAATATAATAATTCGTCAATGTCCGTTTTTAGTATTTATTCGAATATCTCCGAGACAACGTTATTTAATGTTTTGACCGTCTGCAGCCAGTATAATATAATCGCGACGCATAGAACGATTTACGGCACTTTTTTTTCCCAAAAAGCATCGATACAGGGATATTATATAATTATTATTAAATACAATTACCTATTATATGCGTTATAATGATTATATTATATTTGTAAAGTACGTATGACTACAACTCACCCGTACCTACCGTGACACATACGACTCGAGACTTTTCACACACTTTTACAAAACAAAGGTCATATTATATAGAGGTAAGGTACTAAGGTAGTGTAGTCACAAATTTTTACATACAGCTGGTTTCGTTAGATTACTTCGCCAAATATATTTTTAAGTATTGGTTTGAAATGTGAATATTCTAATTTCCGTAGACCTAAGACGAAGTGGACTATAATTAGTATAATAGTCACGGACTAGGCGACTTAGACCACCATCATGGCGGGAACTACTACTCTGAAGTCTATATAAGCATCAACATGTGTCAGGAGAGTCTATAGACTCATACGACGATGTTTCAGACGGACTACCCAACGAATTATCGCCATGTGGCGACGGTACCGAGCGACTCACACAGGGATGGTATAATCGTACTACCAAGGTATACATACCACAACGGTGCACCATGTAGCGTATTACCCTGGTATACCTCTGTTTAACACGGTATACCTATTGGCATCCGCAATGTTAACCTGGTGGAGCACCACGCAATGTAAAACTTGGTTAGTATACCCGGTATATAATGGTGTACACGATTGCCTCGCACCTAGTGGATAGCGATCAGATACCGCTCGGTGGGAAGACGTTTTTCACGTACCACCAACCGAATTATCGCCAATTGACGACGGTACTGATCGACTCGCAGAAGGGCGGTATAATCGTGCTACCGAGGTATACACCAAGACGGTGCACCACTTAGTGTATCCTGGTTACGGATACGGTGTACCTTGACGCCCGCATAGTTAACCTGGTGGTACACCACGCAACGTATAACCTGGTTCGCCATAGTTTTGTACCCGGCTTACAATGGTGTACACGACTGCGTCGCTCCCAGTGGACAGCGGTCGGATACTGCTCAGTGGAAAGCCGGTCTGACCCATCATTGGATGGGTCATAGACTCTAAACTACAGTTTATGGTTGACTTGGTCAGAATTTCGGATTCCGTCAATGATTTTTGTGGCTCAACTAATGTCTGGTTGTAATGATATTCAGCTTCGTCTTACCTGTTGGCTGTTGCGTAGTGATCTCCACACACTATCGTTCAATGTCCGACTAGGTTTGACTGAAGGACACAGAAGACCATACAGCTTTAGACTTCCTCTCAACTTCGATATCTTTGAATATTTATTTTGCAGTAGATATGTACGTAACCTACCTAATATTCTATAAAATTAAAAAATTAAAAAAAAAAAAAAAAAATGTTTTCAAATTTACATCATTGGTGGTGATATTGGATATTCACTAGATTTCTCATTTAGCAATTTTCTTAATTAGTTGGAATTCAAAAACTAATAAATGTAGAACATACATGAAAACTTAACTGAACGTTTATATTATCATATTCTATACACCATAAAATTTTAAAAATATTTTGACTCATTTTCAGATGTTTACGGACAATTTTAAAATCAATAAATGTTATTTGTTTGACCAAAATGCGTGAAAATTGAATACAAGGCTCTTGGTATATTGTTACAATATTAGTTGAAAAATATTAAAAATACAAAGGCTTATTTTTTTTTTATAAGCTTTTAAAGTTCGAATTTTGACAAACTTTATAAATTTTAAATTTAATACCTAATTATTATGTAGTTGAAAATGTACAAATTATTCAACTTTTATAGCTAAAGATTTAAAATGTAAGACAAGGTTCCACGTAGATAGTTTATAATATTATATAAATTACTTTATTTACAATAATATCATAAAATATACTTGGTAATATCATAGTCTTCGCTCAGAATCGTTTTTCTTATAAAATTATATTATATCATTGAATTCAAATTTAACAAAAATACACAATCCAATACTTGTAACCTACTGTAAAGCAGAGCAACAACCACTTACCAACCGTTTTTTGTTTATCCTTAATCATTACAGTGCGATATTTGTATGACATCAATTTGTACCGTTCCTAAATATACTATTTTGAGTAGAAGATAATGTGATGCAATATTTTTTAAACATTGAGGACGATTTTTTGTAAAATGTTTGGTCTAGACTAGTTTATACTTTTATTAAATAATAACTATAGCGGTACTTAGTTAAAGATAAAGTGATTATCACAAAATTACAACAAATCCCTTATCCCTAGGACGTAACCATAATTATATATGTATGTAATTTGTATTTATTAGATTTACCAGATTCGTTACCTAATTTTTTATTAATTTTATTTACGTTATCATGTTGTGTTTATTATGTAACATGAATTTTTTTCGTTTTTTTTTTTCATTATATTTGTGGTTTTGTATATTATTTTAGTAGTTTTATTATTGGCATTTTATAACCGGACTCGACAAGAAGAAGAATAGTAAAATGTACTGTTTATCAGCTATAAGTAACTCCTATGAGCTCTAATATTTCCAACGGTAAACATAGGTGGTCTTAGAATTTGAATTTTGAAATGAATTTTTAATCTCGTACACATTTTAAACATAATAAACGAGCCTGTGTGCCTCCCGCAGGTAAATTATTGAACTAAAAGCCGGGTTTTAATAAATTTTAATAAATGTTAATAAATTGAATCTATCCTAAGTGAACCTATCGTTCTATAAGTAATTTCAACTAGGTTAAGTAATATTAACGCAATTAAAACAGAATCTAACTACAACTATAACTTAAGTATAACTACGACCTGCAGCCACATCTTAATATTGGTTAACAGCGCGTGAAACTTAGCACGGTAAGTACTGGTCAGTAGTCGGCAGCTATTCTAAGTCGAGAAAAAAAATTACATTAATTGATTTTACATTATTTTACTTTAAACACTATAATATAAAAACCAAAGTTAAACAATTTAAAACTTATTCAATTCAATTATTAACACAATTCATTGTCAAAATATTAGGTACAATATAAATAAAGTAATTTTATTCGATTAAACATTTACAAAGTGTATATTGTTGTCAAAAATAAACAATATATAAACAAGGTATTCCTGTAATAATAATATTTATGTAGCCAGCACAGTATAACATATAATATATAAATATTTTTATTTAGGTACTAGCCAACACAGTATAATATAATATCAATTTTATATACGACATAGAGTTTATACATAATATTAATATGATAAAGTTTATACTGATTAACAAATAAGAAAGAAATAGAATACTAATGCATTTTTATATCAACATAACATTATAATAAAAGTGAATGTTATTTGAAAACCAACAATGTTTAGATTTAAAGTATATAAATAATTAATTAACAAGGGTTTTGTTTTAAATTTAGTGATATCAATATTTAATTTCCTAAACATGAGTCTATTCCTACATAGACAGTATTACATTTTCCAAAATGTCTGTTTACTTTTATACAGTTTAAATGACTTATAGAAAAATTACAAGATTAAAAATATTTATATACCTGGGACGTTACCATAATATAAGTCTGTGATTTACCAAATTCGTTACATAATTATTAATTTATTTTTTACATTGTTATGTTGTGTTTATTATGTATGTTATGAATTTTTTTCCTTTTTTTTATTATATAAATTGTTCTTTTATATAGGTATTATGTGTTAGCACTATAAATTATTATTGGCATTTTAAAACTGAACTCCACAAAAAGAAGAATATCAAAATGCACTGTTCCTCGAGTGTAAGAAACGCTTATGAGTTCTAATATTTATTTCAGTAACCATAGTTGGTCTTAGAATTGGGGTTTTGAAAGAAATTTAATCTCGTACAAATTTTAAACATAATATAATGAGCCGCCGGGGCTTCCACCGGTAAATTATTTCACTAAAAGCCGGTTTTTAATAAATCTGGATTATCGAATCAATCCTAAGTGCTACCTATCGTCCTATAACTAATTTTAACTACGTAAAATAATATTAACTCAAGTAAAATAGAATTTAACAACAACCATACCTTTAGCATTACTTCGACCAGCTGCAGCTACATCTTAATATTCGTTGACTTCATGAGTGAAAATTAGCGCATTAAGTTCTATGTCGGCAGCTATTTTAAGTCGTGGAAAAAATCAAATTTATTGAAAACGTTACTTTACTTTACTTCAATTTAATTTAAACACTATAATATAAAAATCAAAGTTAAAAAACTTATTCGATGCAATTATTAAAACAATTCACTGTCGAAATATATTATTATAATATAAATAAACTAATTTTATTCGATTAAACTTTTACAAAGTGTTTATCGTCATCCAAAAATAAACAATATATTCACCAGCTTAATAATAATAAAATTTATAGCCAGCACAGTATTACTCATACAATAAAATGTTTATTTAGATAATAGCCAACACAGTATAATATCAATTTTTATTTACAACATAGATCTTATACATAATAATAATAATAATCATAATAATAAAAATAATTGTTAAAAACTATAGTTTAACAAAAGTGAATGTTATTTAAAAAGTGAGGTCCGCGGATATATCGATGGACCAGGGGGAAGGTAAGAGAGCACTAGGCATTATAAAACCAGACCTGAAACGGCCTGTAGATTAAACGTGATTTACCATCGTACATGCGAGCACCTTCGCGAGAGACAGTATAACGATTTTGACTAAATTTTAATCAATTCGGACTAAGAGTGTTTTATGAAGAACAATTTTAAATATACAAGTTAAACTTTTCAACAAAGTCTAATTATTTATCAACCTACCTAAGAAATCCTCTACCAACGGTCTTGCTACCTGCAACTTATAAGCTAAGCAATTAACCCAATTGCTAATTTATAACACTCCCTATATTTTCAAAAGTTTGTTATTTATGCGATGGTAGTCATAAACTGTGCTGAAATAAACTCCCTTTACTTAAAGAACATCACAACACGAAAAACGAGTTTGCTTCGATGATTTATGATGCTTTATGATGGCCCACGTGGCTTTTAATCGACTTTCATTATCTCGTTGAATAATATTTTTTTTAATTTCGGTTTTTTACCAAACATTTTTCATTATTTGGACTTAATTCACCAATAAACCAAAATTAAAAAAAAAAATTGTGTTGTGAGTCCTTTAAGAACCAAGAATTTGTATTTTCAAAATGTAAAATGAACAATGATTTATAAAAAAAAATGAATTTATAAGATAAACATGTACTGTTCTAGCAAGGACGTCTAAAAAGAAAGTTCTTTAGATAGATCTTGATCAACTGGATCTAGTACCTAACCTTAAACCTTTATAGGTCTATATATGAGGCCTTTATGAGTACCTAGAACAAATATTTTGTGGAACAAAAGTCCTCAAAAGTGTGATATTAATATTGGAACAAATTATTATGGAAAAAAAGGTAGTGATCCGTTTTATATAATATAATTACTGGAAACATCACAATAATAATTATTATGACTATTTCATAATAACGAGGTAATATCGTAATGGGGATTTATTCCTAGAAATCTGATTAGCTTAAATAATACGCTGTTTGTAGTAGTGGTGGGAGAAGGAACCGTAGACGTCGTCGCCGTCCTTAGGTGGCAGCACATTACGGATGAAAAATTAAATTTGACTATGCCTATGACAAATGCCTATGAAACATGACAAATACAAAGGTTTAGAGTGATTTTAGAGTAAAATATCAAATTATCGAAATTGAAGAACACAACATTATCTAAGGCATGACATATCCGTTTGTAGATTAAACAACTGAAACGATAGGTATTTAAGACTAAAAAATTAAAATTTTTGACAACATAAAAATATCGTATTTTTGTTAAAAACTTATAAAAAGCCAAATGGATATGTCATTTGCTAGATAATGTTGTGTACTTTAATTTTGATAATAGATTGTACTACGCTAAGTATATTACTTTCGGAATAAAATTTTTTTTTCGAAAACATATTTTTATACCGAAATATAGCTGCGCTGACATACTCTTAATATAAAATATAATAGGCCGACAGACCGTCTCAGCTCTTAATCGAGTCAAAACATTTAATACCTATGCCCAATATTAAATGTTAAAATTAAATAATTTATAATATAATACCTATATTTACAACCTACATAATAAATTGTATAATTATTAATTACTAATTATATTATACAGGAGATGTACGGTCAAGAACCTGAAAATTTAATACAAAAAAGTTAAAAATTTAGCTGGCTAGTAGGTAATACACGTCGTCTGGGAGATTTTCTCAGAGATCGGTCGCTGCGTAAATATTAATTGTATTTAGCTCAATACCAATTCTCAATAATCCGAACGTGCACGTACAAATTATCTTCACCCGAAAAATAAAATATGGCAACTAATTATTACAACATCGCACGCTACGCGGCAAACGTCATATTACTCGAAACCTTAGAAGACATCACAGTCAACAAAATGGATGCCACTTACGCTGACGAAAGCGACGAATACCTCGTGCGTCTAGTGACTTTTCTTCTGTCTGCCATTGATTCGGTCGCACTACTGCAAGTGGCGACAATCAGACCCCGGCGTCGGATGGACAAAATCCGATTCTTGGAGGCGCAGATGGGAAGGAGTGTGACGAAAACGTCGAGGTGTTTCGAAAATTTCGGAAGCAGAAGACGACCATTCCGTTTTGCAGGCGAACATTTGTGCGTCGTCGTCGTGTGGGGACGCACCGTCCTCGGAGTCGGGGCCTGTCGATCCCACTCCGACTCCCGAGGGCGGACCGCTCGACGACGTTTCGCGACCAGACGACGTGTTGGATGATGAGAACATCGAGCCGGCCAGGGGTATAGCTGTGAGGAATAGCTTTGGTGAGTTGTTCGGACGGCTGGAGGATACCCGGCGGCAGCACACCCGGAAACTGCGATCCACTTCGTCGTACGAGGTGGAAAGGCGTCAGACGCTTTTTCCGCGGTCTGTGCTGGCGCCGATGAGAAGCCGTCCGCAGCTCGCCCCTGGGCTGAAGACGACGGACAGGATGATGGTGACGGAATGGAGGGAGGATGCGAGAAAGAGCACGGACGGTGCGCGGCGGTAAGTCACCCGCGCACGTACTCTGACCACCCGCGGCGCGACGGGTTTCTCTGGCGTAGCGCACTCGATTGTCGTTGACGCGCGAGACTCTCTGGCGGCTCGGCGAGCGCCCGGCTGCAGTTACGGTCACGCGGAGTGGCGGCGACGGAAGACGGCGACGACACGGCGGCTATATAGTAGAGGTACCGGCGCGGGCAGCGATTCCGCCCCGACGGTACACCGACTGGATACGACGGCGATGACGACTAGGTATGACGGCAGCGGCGGAGACTTCAGCACGGGGTGAGTGGTATGGAGATTTGCGTGCTAGGAACACGGGGACGTCAGCGGCGCCGGACTCACGGAAACTTAACTGTTTCACAGGGTCTGGTGGTGCGTGACTTCACCGCGGCGGCGGAACGAAGACGTGGCCGAAGGGATAACGCCAGGGCGAAAATTACTGAGAGTCAAGGATCGCGCTGTGGTCCGCTGACTTTCGCATTTTTGCCCACATCGGCCGTTTCGCTCGTCCCCACCGGTTCCGCAGCACAAAATCTTATTTCGCTCGTTCCACGTCTTGGTCTTTGCCGTCCGTCGGCCGAGTCGTCACGCCGTTGACCGTCGACGCGTGCGACATCGCGCTTTAGCCGCCGTTCGTCTCCATCAACCGTAGTCTCTCCCATGGCTGTCTCGGTCTGGCCTCACCGGCTTGGCAAGGTCGTCAAGCGGCCGAGCAAACGCGCCAGCGAAACTCGTCAACCCGCGGGACAGGTCAGAGAACGTGCAGAGGTAACCAGTGGCCAGCAACACTGCATTTCAGCACCAATCACCATCTCGCATTCTCCCCCCCCCCTTGTTTATTGTGTCTATCCGTCGTATTTTTTTTTCTTTAAATTTTATTAAATTATTTCAAATTCTTAAATTGTTCAGATATTATTTTTTTTTTTTTATTTATTATCATAAACGCATAATATTGTGTCAAATATTATATTTATATTTTTTTTTAGCCAATGTGCTATTTTTTTTCAAAATTGTTGTTCACACATTTTCTTACTTTTTTTTGGTGTATATGTAATAAACATATTTTGATGTGAACAAAAAAAATTTCTTTTTTTTCGTTTTTTCGAGTGTATAATCAATTGTTACAGATTTAACGACTAAAAAATCGTTGAAATATATATTTTAAATAAAAAAACTCGTTAGTCGATTATGCAAAGTAATGACCGTGGACCTGCAGTAAAAACGCTACACTAAAGGCGACGAAAACTGCTGAATAAATCATATAATACCTAACGCATTACACCAGCGGATACGACATAAACTACCAAAACCAATACAAGAATTGTAAATAATAATAATATAATATGTATTATGTAGAACGTGCAAACGTCAATATAGTCGAATTGTTAATACAAAATAATATTTAAAAAAATTCAAAATTGAATTTTACATTGGTAAAATAATAGTATAATTTTTATATAATATAATAGAGCTGCATGTCGAAATAGTTTTGAACCATTAAACCAATAGGCGCGTGCAAATACTGCTTTCGCTGCACCTGACAATTTATTTTGGATTTAGTGGGCTGGTAGATATTTATTTGAAAGATATACATAGAGTGAATAATTTTAAACACATTGAGTTTATAAACAAACTAACTCTCCGAGCGTCGCTGGGGGAGACCCCCCCTACCCCCCGGTGTTGGCCCTGAGTGTTGTTGAAAAAAATCATATACCTATTTTTTTGGTGTCTAGCAGGTCAGTCACCTCAGTTATCGGGGTAGGCAATCGTCGGATGGCCGGGTCACGGCAACAGGTATGCAATACGACTGCGTCGAATCGCGGAAAGCGTTCATTACTGTCACCGAAAACGCAAATTTAAGTAATAAATTCCGTGAAAAAAAATTCAAAACATTTCGGGCGTCCATGCAAATCATACCGCAATATTTTTTTGGTTGCCTAGCAGGTCATTCACCTCGAATGAAGTTTGGTGAAGTAATAAGGGTAGGCTATCCGACTTCGTCAGATAGAGGACAACGTGTGACTTCTATGTCACGACAACAGGTATGCAACGTTCATTACTGCTGCAGAAAACGCAAATTAAGTAATAAATTACGTGAAAAAAAATGTAAAACATTTCGGGCGTCCATGAAAATCATATAGCCACCGTATTTTTTGGGTGTCCAGCAGGTCAGTCACCTCAGTTATTCGGGTAGGCAATCCGACTTCGTCAGATAGCGGACAATGTGCGACGGCCAGGTCACGTCGTCAGGTATGCAATCCGACTGCATCGAATCGCGGACAGCGTTCATTACTGTCACCGAAAACCCAAAATTAAGTAATAAATTACGTGAAAAAAATTCATAATTCATATATTCAAGCCTGTATATAGTAATAGTGACACTACAAAGGCAATCTCCTCGATGTCAATCGGCCCGGGACTCGTCGATGTCAAAGTACGGCCGCGCGCAGCCTATACATTTAGCCGGGAACGCGAATACAATCCGAACGAGGTCGTACGAAATCCGTAAAGGCGGTGAAACTCAAATTTTCGTTAAATATGATAAGGCAGAAGTGATAGCAAAAGATAAATAATGAAAAAAATAAAACACGAAAAAAAAATTCGGTTTTACAGGACCGCCGTAAATTAACGACAAGCCCGTTGGCCGGCATCGAAACCACGAGCCGCATGTCATCCGCACTAACGCCCTAACCTACCTACCTACCTACTGAGTTGAAAACTGGATCCAAATCTATGACTCTTAGACCATTTCGTTGACCTGGCGAATTACGAACGCGGTTTAGACGTCCTTCAAAGGGCGACCGGCTCAACCGCCCTATAAGACGTCGAAAACGAAATCGAACCTTCCGACGCATGTCTGTATATAGTAATACCTACGCAACGGCGGCGATATAAGCCGGTCTGCTTTCCGCGCCACCGCTCCACCCCGGGACTTGTCCTGAAAGAAGTGCGGCCTATACATTTAGCGGTGAATGCGAATAAATCGTCAATGGGGAGGGCAGGCGTGTCAAAAAGGGCTAAACTCGAATTTTGAAAAAAATCGAAAATGTTCGTTAAATACGAATAATATGATGTAATGATATGCTCACACACCATTATAATCAACTAAAATTTTACAGAATAATAAACAACGGCCAGACTGTCGCTTGTAGAAATCGGTCGCATCAAATAAAACCATTAACAACGACAACTAAGATATATGTCCTATATTCAAACCAGGAGAAAACGTCCTCGACGATGGGAATCGTGGATTGTATACCGTTAAAACAAAAATGTCCAATAAAATTCCCAACAATATAATCAAATTCACATACAAGAAATACAGACACTCGATTCATTGATACACAATATAAAACTTAAAGATACGATAAACGATGGTAAAAACACAACGATTAAAATAAACAAAATACAAA
The DNA here is from genome assembly GCF_019925205.1 of Metopolophium dirhodum. NCBI lineage: Eukaryota > Metazoa > Arthropoda > Insecta > Hemiptera > Aphididae > Metopolophium > Metopolophium dirhodum. The sequence goes on along the minus strand of NC_083565.1, from coordinate 30,571,501 downwards.
TAACTTCGATCGAAAATCATACAAAAAGAATTAAAGAATTAAGAAAATACCCTAACAAACCAATTGATATACAAACAAAAAAAATAAATAATAAAAGGTCAAACAAACCAACACTCTTAAGAATACAAAAAACATTAATCTTTAATTCACAAATCACACAACACTTGTAAAATAAACCAATTAACAATAAAAATACTACCCTGACAAGTATCCAAACTATATATTATGAAAACAAAAAAAATATTAATACCAAATCTTATGGGAGATTTAATCATACTATCAACCTCCTACAGGACTAATAATAAAAACCCCAAATAAATGTTTTGTTTTACTAACATAACTTTAAAAAAAAAAAAAATCACGAATTATTAAGACTACCTATATAACTATTATATAACTATTGTACAAGAGTTACAGAATAACAATAACAAATACAAATAACATACCTTAAGTTACTTACCTAAGCACTAAAACCTAATTTAAGTCAGCATAAGCACAAAAATAAATGTTAAAGCAAGTAAATGTATAAAAAAAAATGTTAAAGCAAGTCAAGTACAAAGAATGTGTAAAATTGTTTCTAACTTATTTAAGTCAGCATAAGCTTGAAAACAAATGTAAAAAAAAAAAAACAAAATTTAAAAAAAAAAAAAATGTAAAGTGATTAACCTAATTTAAGTTAGTATAAGGTATAAGATCAATTTAAAGCAGTGAATACAAAAAATAATCCTAATTTTAAGCTAGTACTAATAAGAAAATAAATGTTAAGCAGAAGAAATACAAAAAAAAAAAAAATATATAAAAAAAAAATTAACTTTGTTTAACTTCTAAGTTATCATAAAAACAAAAAAAAAATGTCTATGAACTAAAAAATACATTGTAAGCAAAGTAAATATGAAAAATGTATAATTAGATTAGTTAAAAGTTAAAACTATGTAGAATATATAGGATAAAAACCAAAATATGTAAAAATTCATAACATGTCAACATGACAATATATTGACTATATATTACACAAATATGAAATTAAAAAAAAAAAAAAAATTGTATAGCTATCATTACAACACCAGATACGGAACTTAAAATTTAAAATATATAAGAATAGAAACACATCAATGGAATGCGGGGAGTACAAACTTTCAGCTTCAGTTCTATCTTCCAAATTTTTTTTTTCCAATGTAATATCTAAACTTGAATATTATTTACATTGCCCCTTTTAGATTGTATAGTAAAATTTGTTTTCTTTATATATATATATATATATATATAAATATCCAGTTTAAATTGTATAACTTTTTTCAACTTTCAACTTTCAACTTCAACTTTTAACTTTCAACTTTCAACTTGTTCTCACTTTATCTCTCCTCTACTTAAATATTTGTATTGTTCTCACTCTCAACCACGAGTGGTGTTGTGAGGGACAACACAAAAAAGTGCAGGGTGGATGTAATGATATGCTCACACACCATTATAATAAACTAAAATTTTACAGAATAATAAACCACGGCCACACTGTCACTTGTAGAAATCGGTCGCATCAAATAAAACCATTAAAAACGACAACTAAGATATCGACACGCACTCATAACAATATTACGTAGGATGTGTGTGACCTTATTTTATGCTGACGCCAAAGAATAATCTAGTTCCCAGGCCCACAATAATTTAGTGACAAAGCCACCCACCACTCTCTGGTCAGCATCCTCGCGTCCGTCCCTTAAATCAGTGCATGAGCACCAACCACCAGAGTAACAACCTCTCAAGTACCAAAAAAAACCGATTTCAACGAGCGACAACTGGACTTCTTATGCAAGCAATAATCAGTGCGTTCGTTAATTCAATTTGTGTATTTGAAGTATTACTTTGTTTTATCTAAAACCTAAAACTCCTACAATATTATCTACAAACAACTGCGAATCAGGTAAAGCATATAATATAATATTTTATGTTGATTGCAGTTAATACATTCTATGTGCTTTTTTCCATAAAATTATATTGTATGGTGTATTTGATCTAATTCTCGAATACACGATCTCGAGAGCCCTCCGAACACCCGGAGGAAGGTAATAGTGTAATTTTACTACTCTAACTTTTACTATTTTAATATAACTATCGACAGGAGTCGTATTTATAATTTATTTCCTATTTTATCTTATTTTTACGTTATTACAAAGATAAGGCGGAGGTGATAACAAAAGGTAAACCACGAAAAAAAAATGCGAAAAAAGAAAATTTGGTTTAACAAGGCCGCCACAAATTAATCACAATCCCGGAGGCCGGCATCGAAACCACGTGCCGCATGTCATCCGCATTCCGCATCAACGCCTTACCTACCTACCTACCTATACTGAGTTGATAACTGGAGTCACATCCATGACTCTTAAACCGTTTCGCCGTGCCGACGAATTACGAACGCGGTTTAGACCGGATTTGGTAAATTGAGTCCTATATTATTATTTTTAGGTAAACTGAGTCCCCTGTAAAAAAATTAAAGCGGTGAATTGAGTCTCTTGTGAAAAAATGAAAGTGGTGAATTGAGTCCCTTATAAAATATTTATTCTAGTAAATTAATAATGCTTATTAAATAGGTAATCAATGTCAACTTTTAAATGAATAATACATAATACATATAATAATTAATATTTTCAATAATAATAATAATAATAATAATAATAATAATAGGTAATCAATGTCAACTTTTAAATGAATAATACATAATACATATAATAATTAATATTTTCAATACCTAATAATAATAATAAATAATACTCTTGATATTAAACGGGTAAATAACGAGCTTAATAAATTGAAGTATACTAATTTCATTATTTTTGTACTTCGTCATTTGTTCTCTTAATATATTCTCCTTTTCTATGTTGTGTTTTGATTTTTTGCATAGCTCTTAACTTCTTATTTGAATATATGTATTAGATTGGATTTCTTTGGGTGCATCAATAAAAATATAAATATTTGGATGTGAAGTATAATATAAACTATTCAGCTTTGCGTGAAATGATTCACAACTATTTATTGTACGATTAGATATTGTCGAAAATTCAGCCCAAAGATTAGGCGGGAATGTAGAATCTGATGCAATGTATGTTTTTAAAATATAATCGGTGAATTATTTTATATTTTCATTTCCAAGAACCTTTGACATATCTTCAATGAAACAATCGTAAACATCTTTCGGTCTTAAAAATGGTAAACCAAAAGACATTTTTAAAAAATTACTTTCTTCTGAATTTCGTTTTTTATAATTTGTACTTAAGCCAATGCATTGTATTTTTTTCCACCAACTTTGTCCAAGGTGAAAACGACAACGTTTAATATTAATTGCTGGCCAAACTTGTTGCGCGGCATTATGTATAGATTTTTCAAAGTCAATAAAAATATATTTTGGTGAAAATGTTAAACCAACAATTGTACACTGATCCATCGTATACTTAAAAGAATAAAAATAAGATTTGGTTTCCTTATTTGGCAATAAAAAAAAAACTAGTGGGACATACATTTCATTCACAAGTGCGTGAATCGTAAAGATTTGTAAAAAATGTTTAGGACAACTTTTAAAAGTACCGTCAACGTATATCGTATTTGTATCACATAAAACCATTAAGTTGGACGTTGTTGAAAATCCGATAATATTATTATCGTGATCATTAACCATTATAAAGGGTTCGTCCGTATTTGTTTTAATTATTATTTTATTAATAACTTCATGCGTTTCAATTACAGTTTTTGGTAAATTAGGGTGGACAGTTGATCGAATATTTCGTATATTTCTTTTAATAAGAGTCGTATCTGACAAAATTAATGTATTTACGTTTTCTCTTTGTAATTCAGAATGTAAAAGTTTGGATAGCTTACTTGAAATATCTTCGACAGGTTTTCGTTTGAGACTGTTGCTAAGTTTTTGCCGGTTCAAAGTTTTTTCGTCTGGTTTATTGTGTTTGTGATCTTCAAAACTATCAATAACTGTGTTGGAATCATTGATTTTCAAATAGCACTTACATGTACTTAAGGAGCAAGTCCATCGCTGAACTTCATTCTTTAACATTTTATGGAACCGAAATTTCTAACCATTAGAAATAAAAATTGTTTTATTACGTTCACTTTTCATTACGTCCATTATTAATGTTGATATAGATGTGCTTTATACTCGCAATAACTAATGGTGCACGACTGTCGACTATATGTATAGGTAATTTTGAAAACTAGTCTACAGTAATCGCATCTAAATACGATAAGATAAGTATCTTATTAATACATGACATTGGTGTGCTTATATGCTTGCAATAACTAATGGTGCACGCGCGATTATACGTATAGGTAATTTTGAAAACTAGTCTAATAATATACGAGGGACTCAATTCACCACTTTCATTTTTTTACAGGTGACTCAATTCACCGCTTTAACTTTTATACAAGGGACTCAATTCACCACTTTTGAAAAACAGTAATTTTGTTTGGGACTCAATTTACCTACGCCCGTTTAGACGTCCGTCAAAGTGCGTTGTAAAGGGCGACACGACCGCGTCGGACAGAGGACGACCGGCTCCGCCGTCGAATACGCAAAATTCGCGAAAAAAACAAACCCACCGACGCATGTACTTATGCCTGTATATAGTCATAATTACACGACGGCTGCAATATTGGTCGTCTGTTTTCCACGACGGCACTCCGCCCCAGGATTCGTCGCAAAGGAAGTACGTCCGCGCATGGCCTATAAATTTAGCGGGGAACGCGAATACGTCTTCAATGGGGAGGGCAGATGTATCGAAAAGGGCTAAAACTCGAATTTTCGAAAAAAACCGCGCGATGGCGGCGCCTGACAGCGGGCCCGACAGGAAAAAAGAACGGCCGCGCGTGGCTTGTAAATTTAGCGCGGAACGCCAATAAGGTCCGAGCATGAACGCGGAAAATCCTCGGACGGAGTAAAGACGAAAAATCTGTTTTCAATTAAAAAAGTTGTAAAAGCTATAAAAGTTGAACATTTTATAAATTTTGAACTACAAAATAATTATTAAATTATAAATTTGATAAATGTTGTCAAAATTTGAACTTTAAATGCTTATAAAAAAAAATTGTGTTTAGGTATGGATTTTTCATATTTTTCATCTTATTTTTCAAATAATATACTTGGAGCCTTATATTACATTTTCTTGCTTTTTTACCCAACAAATAAAATTTTATTAATATTTATAGACAAAAAACTAAAAAAATTGAAAACTAACAATGTCCGTAAACAGCTCAAAAAGAGACAAATAATTTTTAAATTTTTGTCGTGTATAGAAAATGCTAATACAAACATTCAGTGAAATTTTCAAGTATCTACAGTCATTCGTTTTTTAATTACAACTAAATACGAAAATCGTTACACGATAAATCGAGTGAATATCAAATGTTGTAAAAATATCAATTTCAGACGCTCATAAAAGTTTAATTTAAGTTTCTTGTAGACATTTTTTTTTTTGATAAAGGTAGACAAATTTATGAGTAATCTTCTATTACATTTTCAAATCTTAGATTTAAAAAGAAAAATTTTTATGAATTCTCAACTCAAAATAGTTTGCTAATTTTTGTGATTTTTCCGTATTTTGTCAAAATTTGAACTTTAAATGCTTGTAAATAAAAATTGTGACTAAGGATTTTTAATTATTTTATAGAAATAAATTATAGAAAAAAAAACTTAAAAAAATGGAAACTGAAAATGTCCGTAAACAGCTCAAAATAAGTCAAAATATTTGGAAAATGTAATGGTGTATAGAAAATGCTAATATAAACATTCAGTCAAAATTTCATGTACAAAAAGATATAAAAAAAACACACATCATTGTAAAATCAATACATTCATCACTTCGCTTAGAATCTAATATTTCTTAATACTGCAGGTATTTTAAAACTGTTAATGAGTTTCAACATCCCCATTCCCCACGTTCCCCTACACCGGATGCAAGGTCAAATGAATTCAGTCATTGTTTGATGGACACTCATAAGAAAGCTGTAAGTCATAGGTTTTCTGAGTCATGGACCCCTTTGTAGAATAAAGAATAAAGTATGATCAATGACCACCCCCCCCCCCCCCCCCCCACTCTCCAACCAATAAAAAAAATAAATATATTTATGTATACATTTTATTTTTATTATTGGATCTTTTCCGTTAGACATATAAAATTAAGGTCGTTATTGAGAGAAGATATACGGCAGTTACCCTTTGACCAACTTGAGGTGGTGTTGCATAGCAAGTCGAGGGATATTTTCGAATTTTTTTGTCCGAAAGCAGCGCAGCGAGCGAGTGGCAACGTGGGCATCACTGACGTCCACCATCACTTTACGGGGTGTCCCGTAAAGTAGAAAATGGTAAACGTATAACGATCCTAATTATTTTTTAATGATAACATTGAGAGTTAATACAATAATACATTATTAAATAATTATGAAATAGTAATAATCACCTTGTTTCATAGTACATAATTATTTATGTATACACGTTTCAATGTGACATATTATTTTGCTGTTGTTTTGATTGCAATATTGGCTTTAAATCTGGGAAAATATTGGAAAGAACAACTCGCATATCGTCCTTAACACGTTGACGGACAGTAACTAGACAACTACCATAGCAGTCATACTAATTGAAATAGTAATATGACCATAAAAAAACGTGCGTACATTTTACATCTCTAAGGAAATCACATTGTGTTGTTTACTTGTACAACATAAAATATCGCATTCTGTAGGTACCTATACCTAATTAAACGTTAAATATTTATTACCAAACGATATTTTAATGAAGTTGATATAACAGAGATACCAAATTTAATATTATATATAGGTAAGTACCAAAATACCAATTAATATAATATTTGAAAATTATATTATTAATGCTCGTCATTTTACAACTTACCTATCACCTATATGTACAAACCTATGCTCCATGCACTTATATATATATATCATCTAATATGTATAATATATTTAATTGCAAATTGCAATGTCAATGACATCAGACATGTACAATTATAAACACTTAGTGGAGATATTATGCTCATCGTAAATACTACGGTTTACGAGCAGCGTTAAATATTTTAGAATATTTTTACTCAACTAAAAAAATTAGTATAAATATTCTATACAATTGCGACTTGTAGAAGTAGAACCATTTTAATTAGGTAGGTATTAAAAACATTAAAATTATTTCGATTAAACTAAATTATAGCTCCAGATATAACAAAAATTCAACAACCAATTTTAGGAAATTTGCGACATAAAAATAATTAAGGGATTTCTCGACATTTGCATTAAAATTTTAAATAATAACCTACCTAAATAATATTATAGAGATGATCAATTAGATTTGGAATCTCAAAAACCAAATTATTTTCATCTGCAGAAACACGGTCTAATCATTACAAGAACATCTTATAAATTAAAATTAAAATATATTTTTTTTTATGAAGTTAATATTATACTTTAGACTTTAGGGATAAAAATATACAATATTAGCATATCGGATGAAGGATACGTTATATATTGTTATATATTTATTAATATGAACTGTAAAAATGTATTTTGACCGAATTAGCTTATTAAATAACATTTCTGTATGCGTAGCTGGTAGGTACATATGACTAACATTTTTTTACAATTTAAATTTTTTCCTTTTGCTTTACTCCCAAATCGCTAAATATTTCCGCTCCCCACTGGAAGTATTGACTTATAAAACAAACCCAAAGGGAATAAAATGTACAAGTATCTATACATAATGTATTACACTATTACTATATTTGTATTTAAGTATGGTAACACATCAAGAAAGAAATTATTGGAATGGATAATTTTATCTACGACCATTGTCGTTTCTCATAGGTTATTTAGATATAATGATTATAGGTAGTACATGGATATAGAGAAAGATATAGGTATCTATTATCTATGTTATTATTGGGTATAATATTATGATACATCATATGTTTTTATCAAGGTGTATCAATACACCTTGGTTTTTATAAAGTTATACATAGATAAGACATTTTAACAAATGTACGCATTTGTAAATGATATCACGCAAAAACTTGCCAATTGAATTTGTAGGTATCTATAATTATTATTACATAATTTTAATTTATAAACTGAAAATTGTTGTAAAATACAGTTAAAAAAACTAAACATCTTTGATATTTTAGTTTCGCTATTGTGACTGTCACTTTGGGTTTCGACACGATTCCACGTTTCAGCACCACTCGCTTCAGTCAGTCTATGCCTCAGTTCCGGCGACCGGCACTTAAAAACTAGAGTTAGCCACCCACTGTTGGAGGTGATTGTGATACGAACCGTTAGCATATTTATTTAGAGTTACGATCTGAACTCTGAATAGCAACGACGCAGTTTTGGCAGGGGATAAATATATATGGACACATTATATGAACTAGAAAAAGATCCGATCGTACAATACCCCCTGCTGGAAGTTCCAGTCAAAACTCATCGAGTGCCGTCCAGGTAATTTCACAATAAAAAACTAAAACAAATTAAATATACAATTTTATTATTAAAAATCAAAAATTAATGTTAATTAGTTGGTATTACCTGGAGAACGGAACTCGCTATACGTGTTTTGGTTTAGTCAGAAATGATCGGTCCAGCTAGTGAAACAATTCTGAAACACGGGTTGATCCGTGATGGACTAGTCATTAAATGCCAATTATTTATTCATACATATTATGACACTTGGCATGAAAAATTACAATGAAAATTGAATAGGTACCACCCGTTATATGAATCATTTCCTTGGAGTCATATTATATACTCGACTATAGATACGTCTTCGTCGTCGTCAGGTGGTTCAATTATGTAGTAATCCTGCTTACCTGACTGCAGTGTACAATGGTCGAATTAGTTTTTCAATCGATACCTGGTATGCAGAGTCATCCGAGATTATCTAATCGAATATAAAATATCGAAAAAATGTATCAATACGTAACCAACATAATAATATTATCATAAAATAATGTAAAATTCGTAATGTTATACACTATTATGTCTTATACAATAGGTATTAGATAGTGTACATTATAGCTATTATATACAAATACGCTCTGAAGGGCTGATGTCACCCGAGTCGTCGTCGTCATTATTCGTGACAGCAGGTATATGTATTTATTATGATTTGACCACTATGTAGACGTTTAAAAAAATATATATGTAGGTAGGTATTTTGAATGTCAAAATACACAATAATGTTCAGACAATAGAATATAGGTATGAATAAATATTAATATTATAACACTAGATGAATGTAAAATAAAATAGTATATTGCAACAGTTGTTATATAATAATGACATAACAACAAGAAAAACTATAGTTTAAATGTATTATAGTTATATACCTACAGGCCCGGCTCAAGGGGTAGGTGACATAGGCACACGCCTAGAGCTAACTTAAGCAGCAATTTAGTAAGAGGGCGGCATTTTCAAAATACTGATAGTATTATATTGTATATTTTTAGGGGCGAAACCCCTAAATTTAAAATTTTGCTGTGTAAATTTACGTTTAGAGCACTATGTAGTCGACCCTGGTTGTATTTTATTTAACAATATAAGAAAAATTCGATAAGTTAATAAATCTAATTAATAATAATATAAAAATTTGAAAGATTCCAACAAAAATAATTGTTATACATGAGTTTTAGGTATAATGTGAACACTTAACATATAAAAATATATTATCAAATGCGTGATAAAATTATAAAAAAAAAAATCAGTTAAACATAATATATTGTTACAAAAAAAGGTAATTTAAAGTTGAAAATTTAAAAAAGTATTATACTATTATGAAATTTACAGCAAAGCAGTATAAAAATTATATAACGAAATAAAGAAAAATTTCGTATAATATACACATAACTTAATCAAACCAATAATAAATTTAAAAAAAATACATTTGACGCATTATTAGAAGTACATAAGCATAACGAAAAAAGAAATATAATAATATAGTATACAAATAATATAACAAAATACAAAAATGATCGAATCAGCAAAAAATAAAAACAAAGACATTCAAAGTATTATTTATTACAATGTCCAAACATATTATACAAAAAATAATAATTATTATTATTCTTATAATTTTTTTTTATGGATCAAAAGCCTGACAACTGAGGCCATTAGCTGTAGGATGGTACTGTAAGGTTTCTGGTACGGACTGGAACGGTCGGAGGAACACGTTTTTGTGTTTGGCAGAATTTTCAAGTAGGTACCCATAGGTATCCGCCATGCCCTGGTGGAGGACACCGTGACGGTCCGAAGAAAATTGACACCCGTCGCTGTAAAAAGTTTCTAATTAAATGTTTTTAAATAACCAGTTTCACTGCTAACATCATTGATGCATATGTTGTCAATGCCTCTGTGTTTATCTAAATATTCTAGAACAACACCTTTCCGATATGCATTGTATGTAATTTTACCCAAGCCGGAATGGGGTTTTTATTAATCACAAATCAACAGACATCAGCGTACTTTTTTTTTTGAAAAAAATATAATAATCTTACTTTTATCAGAATAGTAATTTTCCATTCGAATAAAACTTAATTACAGTCTTAGATCATATACAATATGATCTGCGATTACAATAAACTCTTACTCAAGGAAAAAATAATACCTAATAACTCTCAGCAAAAATGTATAGATAGCTAATTGTAATTAATGAATAAAAAGACTTAAAATATTACGATTTTATGAATCAGTAAAGAAAAAGTGACATATTATGTAAAAAGTTTTTCCTTTAAATTATAATAAAACAAATAGGCTTGGATGTATATCAAATGGCATGTACATTCAATATTTAAAATAAAGAAAAACAGCATATGCACGTGTAAAATATAAGCAACTATAAACGATGATATAGTATTAAAGAAAAATAATTGTTTACAATCTATGTTGACTTTTTTGAAAACTGGAATACTTTGTCTGTAAATTCTGCACACTCGACGCAAGTCCAAAGTCGGAAAATTTTTGTGCGGGTGCTCGACTCGTACTCGTACAAACCAACTGGTCATCGCCATGCACTCACATCCGCCTCCACCAGCAGCAGTTGAACTCGATCGCGTGCCTTCGTTCAGACCAAATCATCCACCTTCTTGAGCTGGTCCTGTATAGCGGCAAACGTCTTGCCCTTGGTCTCGGGAAGCCACAGGGAGCAGATGACTATGGACGTGAGGCAGAACAGCGACGATATCAGATAGTTGCGGTACATGCCACCGTCGTCGGCCAGCACAGTGTAAATCTTGAAGGCCAGGAACATCGTGACGGTGAGCGTGATAGTTTTGACCGCGTAAACCTGGTGTATCCAGGTACATGCCGGCCGTTCACACGTACACTAGGGTTAGCCACCCACTGTCCATGGAATACACTTCAGAGGTTCTTCAAATTGTAAATTTTTAATCGAATAAAATTTGTTTATTTATATTGTAATTATGTCGACAGTGAATTGTTTTCAAAATTGTATCCAATAAGTTTTTAACTTTGGTTTTTATATAATAGTGTTTAAAGTAAAATAATGTAAAATCAATTTTTTTAATTCCTCAACCAATATTAAGATGTAGCTGCTGGTCGTAGTTATGCTAAAAGTATGGTAAGTTGTAGTTAATTACGTTTTACTTACGTTAATATTACTTAACGTAGGTAGTAAAATTAGTTATAGAACGGTAGGTGCACTTAGGATGGATTCGATAAGCCAAATGTATTAAAACCGGTTCTTAGTTAAATAATTTATCGGCGGAAGGTACCCGCGGTCTCGTTTATTATCGAGTTTATTATGTTTAAAATCGTTTGTCAAAATCCAAATCCTAAGACCACCTATGGTTATCGTAGTAAATATTAGAGCTCATAGTTACTTATATTTGAGAAACAGTGTATTTTGCTATTCTTCTTTCCATCGAGTCCGGTGTGAAAATGTCAATAACAAAAGTACTAACATTATAATATATTAATATATAAAACCACAAATATAATAAAAAAAAAAAGGAAAATAATTCATATAACATAATATACACAACATAATGTAAAAAAATAAATGAAAATTTCGGTAACGATTTCGGTAATTAATAAATAACATACATAATGTATTTTTTTTTAACAACATAAATAAAAATCTTTACACTATTAGGTATTTGTCTCGCATGTCATTACGTGTGTGTTCAAATAATATGTTGGTTCCATTGTTAATTATCATAACGGTAATAAACAACTAAATATTGAGAAAAATTGTTTATGAATAATATAATATGATAAAATAAAAAATACTCAAACTATCGTACTGCCGTTCAATATGGATCGTAGGTACTTTTCATTTTAGATTCTAAATGGAGCAATGAATTTATTGATTTTACAATTGTGTATTTTTTTTAAATTTTTGTTTTTGTGTCTGTCATACATTATAAGACAGTTAAAGTGTTTATATTTTCTTCAACAGTATCTTTCTGATAGGAAAATGAATCTAGTTGGTAGGTACTTTGGGTTGCCAGAAGTAAAAATTTTTCTGAAGTTTTCAAAAGCACCGTGAAAAACAAAAGCAAAATTGAGGAAAAACGGGAATTTTTACGAAAAATAGGTAACCCCCCCTCCCCCCTAACATATCTCATTGTTTTGTACCCGATTTGCACCCATTTTTACCCTCCATAAAAATATTTGTACCCCTCTCCCCCTTACGCAAAACCAAATCCCTCGTCCGGGTGCTGTAACGACGTCGTCCTGGCACCCAGAACCACCCGAAGTCAACCGATCGATTTTGGACCTATCTCATCTTTTTGTATCCGATTTGTACCTATTTGAACCCTACCTACATTTTTTCTTTCCCCTTTCCTTTTTACACAAAACCAAATCCCACGTCCGGGTGCTGTAAAAACATCGTAACCACCAGGCAAAATCCGATCGATTCCGCACCGATCTCAATTTGTTGTACCCAATTTGTACCCATTAGAACCCTCCCTAAAAATGTTTGTAATCCTCTCCCTTTTACGCAAAACCAAATCACCCGTCCGGGTGCTGTAACGACGTCGTATTGGCACACAGCGTCTTAATTAGATACGCAGTGCTTGGTGTTTTTCAAAATCTTTGTTTTCGCTTTACCTAAATTTAATAACTCATCGATGGTATTAATTACATTATTCTATGTATTCTATTATTCAAGTTCTACAGATTTATCATATTAAATAATATATTTTTTAATAATATCTATGGCAATCATCAATTGTCGACATTCGTCGGCGACGATTAATAATTCTAATAATATCAGTGAACAAAAAAATAATAAACCATCAATATAGACGGACAGTTCGTTAAGCCGTATATATTATTATAAAATAAGTTTTAATACAAACTCGCACATTTCGTTAACCTCAATTTTCAGGATTAAAACGATTTTCAGAGTAGAATATACACCTAGATTATTGGTAGGTATTAATTATTTTAAAATAATTATAATATATTTTATTTTATTTTTGATTATAATATAATAATACATTTTAATTAAATTGGTTGTCAATTGTTATCAAGGCTTACCTACTGTTAGATCCAGTCTAAAAAGTCTAGAACGAAAATTCAAACTTTGCTTCTAAATTCTGGACATTTTCAGAAGCGGATTATGATTAAATACTAATATTGCATATCAGTTGTTACATAATCCTGTTTGATAAAGGATATGTTTAACTATAGCTATCACTATACATTTTACAGTTAATAATAATCATTCATACGTCATATGTGTAGGTATATACAGGGTTGTATCGTATGTCATTGTACACACGGGTTTTTAATGATTATGGTTTGATGACATAGAATTTCGTTAAAACGAAAAAAGACGTGTAACTTTATTTTTAACAGGCAAATTTTTATAACAATTTCAAAATTTTTAAACACGAAGGTGTACCAAAAGTAATATCAACTTTAGTTTTTCAAAAGATTAGTCTATAATTTTTAATGGATTCTGGTAAATCATTTTTTTCTGAAAATGTTGTAAGTTAAATCATCAATCTTGGTTTGCTAGTTTATTAAGGTTTATTAAGGTATAAAGTTTAGTAAAATATGAATTAATACTTTTAATTGAAATGATTGGTATAGGTTTAATTTACAAGAGCAAAATAGTTTTTTCTTCATTATTTAAATGATCAGTTTTAATTGAATTGTTTAATAATGTTATTCGACCCGGGTGACTCCTGTTTAACGGTTCGTTATCCTCGTTAATCAAAAATATATTATCCGTATACCATTTTAAATTACTCGTAGTTTATTCGTCAATTATAAACAGTTGTTCCGTAATGTTAATTATATTACTTATTATTTTATTCAGCGATGATCTCAAAAAAAAATCATAGGGGGTGTATTCTTCAAAATTGCCGACTAGAATTTGAAATTCAAAACTTTTGGTAACTATAAAGTTATTTTTAGTTTCATTAAGCTATACATTTATAATAAAATTTCTTTATTACCTTATGTTTCAATCTATGTTTAAATTAAATTTGAAGTTGAAACTTAGAAATACCTAACATATTATTTTTAATTAATATCAAAATGAAATAACATCAACAAACATAATATGAAATAGGTAATAATTATAATTCATCTCTTATTATTATTGTAGTTAAATCATTATCTACATTATAAGAATCGTCCTCTTCTATGTTAAAGCTCATAGTCACTTATATTTGAGAAACAGTGCTATTCTTCTCTCTGTCGAGTCCGGTGTGAAAATGTCAATAACAAAAGTACTAATATTATATTATATTAATATATAAAACCACAAATATAATAAAAAAAAAAAGGAAAATAATTCATATAACATAATATACACAACATAATGTAAAAAAATAAATGAAAATTTCGGTAACGATTTCGGTAATTAATAAATAACATACATAATGTATTTTTTTTTAACAACATAAATAAAAATCTTTACACTATTAGGTATTTGTCTCGCATGTCATTACGTGTGTGTTCAAATAATATGTTGGTTCCATTGTTAATTATCATAACGGTAATAAACAACTAAATATTGAGAAAAATTGTTTATGAATAATATAATATGATAAAATAAAAAATACTCAAACTATCGTACTGCCGTTCAATATGGATCGTAGGTACTTTTCATTTTAGATTCTAAATGGAGCAATGAATTTATTGATTTTACAATTGTGTATTTTTTTTAAATTTTTGTTTTTGTGTCTGTCATACATTATAAGACAGTTAAAGTGTTTATATTTTCTTCAACAGTATCTTTCTGATAGGAAAATGAATCTAGTTGGTAGGTACTTTGGGTTGCCAGAAGTAAAAATTTTTCTGAAGTTTTCAAAAGCACCGTGAAAAACAAAAGCAAAATTGAGGAAAAACGGGAATTTTTACGAAAAATAGGTAACCCCCCTCCCCCCTAACATATCTCATTGTTTTGTACCCGATTTGCACCCATTTTTACCCTCCATAAAAATATTTGTACCCCTCTCCCCCTTACGCAAAACCAAATCCCTCGTCCGGGTGCTGTAACGACGTCGTCCTGGCACCCAGAACCACCCGAAGTCAACCGATCGATTTTGGACCTATCTCATCTTTTTGTATCCGATTTGTACCTATTTGAACCCTACCTACATTTTTTCTTTCCCCTTTCCTTTTTACACAAAACCAAATCCCACGTCCGGGTGCTGTAAAAACATCGTAACCACCAGGCAAAATCCGATCGATTCCGCACCGATCTCAATTTGTTGTACCCAATTTGTACCCATTAGAACCCTCCCTAAAAATGTTTGTAATCCTCTCCCTTTTACCAAAAAAAGGTGGATAAGTGGATGTCGCTCTGCTGTACAGTAGGTTACAAGTGGGTCACTGTAATGGATGGTGTTAAATTTGAATTCAATGATATAATATCATTGTATAAGAAAAACGATTCTGAGCGAAAACGGTCAGTCAGCCTATGATATTACCAAGTATATTTGATGATATTATTGTGAATAAAGTAATTTATATATAACCTATTTACGTGGAGCCTTGTTTTAAATTTTAAATCCTTAGCCATAAAAGTTAAACATTTTATACATTTTTAACCACAAAATAATTAATAAATTATAAATTTGATAAATGTTGTCAAAATTTGAACTTTAAATGCTTATAAAAAAAAATTGTGCCTATGTATTTTTAATATTTTTCAACTGCTATTAGAACGA
The DNA here is from genome assembly GCF_019925205.1 of Metopolophium dirhodum. Classification (NCBI taxonomy): domain Eukaryota; kingdom Metazoa; phylum Arthropoda; class Insecta; order Hemiptera; family Aphididae; genus Metopolophium; species Metopolophium dirhodum. The sequence continues at coordinate 30,555,293 of NC_083565.1, read as the reverse complement.
TATATCAGGAGCCTTATATTAAATTTTCACGCTTTTTTACCCGACAAATAAAAATTTATTGTTATTTATAGAAAAAAAAACTAAAAAAATTGAAAACTGACAATGTCCGTAAACAGCTCAAAAAGAGTCAAAATATTTTCAACATTTTATGGTGTATAGAAAATGCTAATATGAACATTCAGTGAAATTTTCAAGTATCTACAGTCATTTGTTTTTTAATTACAATAAAATAAGAAAATTGTTACATGAGAAATCGAGTAAATATCAAATGTTGTAAAAATATAAATTTCAGACGCTCATAAAAATTTAATTTAAGTTTCTTCTAGACATTTTTTTTTTGATAAAGGTAGACAAACTTATGAGTAATCTTATATTACATTTTCAAATCTTAGATTTAAAAAGAAAAATTTTTATGAATTCTCAACTCAAAATAATTTGCTATTTTTCGTGATTTTTCCGTATTTTGTCAAAATTTGAACTTTAAATGCTTATAATTAAAAACTGTGACTAAGGATTTTTAATTTTTTTCATCTGCCTTTGAAACAATAACCTAGGAGCCTTCTATTAAATTTTCAAGCTTTTTTACTCAACAGATAAAATTTTATTGATATTTATAGAAAAAAAAACTAAAAAAATTGAAAACTGACAATGGCCGTAAACAGCTCAAAAAGAGTCAAAATATTTTGTAAATTTTATTGTGTATAGAAAATGCAAATATAAACAACCAGTGAAAATTTCATGCATCTACGGTCATTTGTTTTAGAGTTACACCAATAACCAAAATCGATTTTGTTAAAAATCGATTTTGCGTAAAAATTCCCGTTTTTCCTTAATTTTTCTTTTGTTTTTCACATCGCTTTTGAAAACTACTGGGAAATTAATGCTGGGCATGAATGAGTATAAAAGTTAAAGTTAAGTTAAAAATGTAGTTTCTTAAATGTTTTTATTGGGACGATGCTGACATATCACACTAGATATTAAATTATTATCACTTATCAGCTATAACTTGTCGACGAGAATGAAACAATACACTAAAATGATTAATTCAAATATAGTTAAACATAATAAGACTAAGAAAAAAATGGCTAAGCTGACAAAAATTTAAAAAGTACCTAATTAGTAATTACTAATTTTATAAAAATAATTATAGTACATAAACTTAATAAATTAAGTAGTTTAAGTATAGTATAGGTCCATTTCAGTGTTAAAAATGAAAATAATAAAATAATTTCGCAATTAAATAAAACACAAATAGATGCCGCAATGTGTATTCCTGTGGTCCCGAACGTGATACTAATTTTCTAGAGCTCTGAAAGTAGTATGGTTGCATTCGGGGGGACCTAAGCTATCTGAGCTTAGCATTGAAAAAATTCCCAAGTGTCTAGAACGGTCGTCCGGCAGGTAAGTATGCGATTTACCGTATGGTTGAAACTAAAAAAATCATTTTTACAGTTATAAGTCCTGGACACCGTAATACTAAGTTGTTAACTTTGAAACTTTTACACCGAGTAGCCGACGTGTATACCAATCGATAAATATGCTATTTATAAAGGTGGTACAAGAATTGTAGTTTTGGTGACGGTTCAAAGTGAATTTACCGCCGGGATGCACTCAATCTTGCGGTAAAACGAATATAGTCGCGTTTAGACGGTCGTTATAAATCGAGTATTGGACTTAGAGCTCTGCAAGTGGTATGGTTGGATTCGGGAAGTCTAAAGCTATCTAGGCTTTGCATTGAAAAAAATCCCAAGTGTCTAGGACGGCCGTTCGGCAGATAAGTATATGATTTACCGCTGGATTGCAACTACATAAATCATTTTTCCAGTTATAAGTCCTGGACGCCGTAATTCTGAGTTGATAACTTTGAAACTTTTACACCGAGTAGCTGACGTGTATATCAATCTACAGTCATATGTTTTTTAACCGTTGTACTTATATTTGATTTTCTTAAATTATCCGTTTCCGTAGTTACCAAAATGTATTTTGTTTAAACAGCATTTAACTAATTTTATTTCACCAAAAATTTTTTACACCGTAACATTCATTTAAAAATTACTCCACACTATACAAATGCATTTCTTACAACTTGTTTCATACATTGTTCGAGAATTTATAGCAGAAACACTTGGAAAACCGGTCGGAGATGTTGGGCCTCAAGATTTCTATTGGTACGCGAACTACCTACGGTCAGTGCATCGTGGAGGATTCGCTAATACCGTACGTGAAATTTTCGCCATTTTATTTCGAGAACCGCCGAAATCCGAAGAAGTGAAGGATTTCGTCAGCTCCTGGATTAGAAACACGGACCCATTGGTCAATGTAATGCTACCAATGTAATTAATTTCCTTATAATATTGTATTTAAACTATTTCTTTGTAGGCGTTATTTAATGACATAGATAAGTCAAAGTTCAAAAGCAATAGGTTTTCGTGCCACGATTTTCATTGCTACAACTTGAAACAAAACAACTGGCATCTGACTGCAGAAGAACGGCGGTTTGACCCCTCACAGACAACATTGGATGATAAAGATTTCGTTTTTGCAACGTACGACTACCCGTTATTTCCGGTCGCAGATAAACTTGCACCTCATGCACCACGGCCAAAGAGGGTATGCGAAGAGTACAGGCAATTATCACCGCCACGTAGGGTACGGCGGAAATGCTGTCCCTGTATACGTGAAATATTGCCGGCGGAACACGATTTGGTGACCAATGAAGTAACTTGTGAACGTGAAATATTGTCGCCGGAAGACGATTTGGTGCCCAATGAAGTAACGGAAGGTGAACAAGAAGAAAATGCGAGCCTACCTGTGGAACCGAACCGCTAATTTGTTGTAGGAGAGGCGGTGAATGTCATTGGACAGAATGAACCATATTTAGCAGCGTACATTTCGAGGATTGACGGTAGTGACGTGTACGTGAAATTTCCGTTCGGCCAGCACAAACACTATGAGTACAGATATAGTGTTGAGTCGACACTTCCTTTCAAAACACAATATCCGAATGGCAAATATACTCCTTTACCATACAAAGGGATGAAAACGCCAGTGTATCGAAGAAACAAAATTAAAGTTTTCGAAGAGAGACTGAACAAATATTTTAACGAGGTTAATAATGTAACATAGATTTTAAGTAATGTAAACTATGTAATGTAGGAATTACATCGGGGTTGCATCCCAAAAAATGAGTCAATAAAAATATGTTATTTATAATCGTGGTACTAGTATTTGATTTTTGACAAACGTTTTAAGCGAATGTATAAACTCAGGGTTTTGACTTTGAGTCATGAAAAAGCCCGATTTTATACGATTTTTCGAAGTGGCGCGTAGCCGATTTGCCGTCATCCCGGCGGTAAATGCTATACTTACCTGCCTAGTCTTTTGTTCAAAAAACACTACGTAATGATAGTATAAGTATAGAGGAAACCACTTATACCTCTTTCATAACGATTGGTTCAAAAACCTGTTTTATTATGATTTTATTAAAAAAACACTTAATCTTGCGGTAAAACGAATATAGTCGCGTTTAGACGGTCGTAATAACTCGAGTATTGGACTTAGAGCTCTGCAAGTGGTATGGTTAGATTCGGGAGGTCCTAAGCTATCTTGGCTTTGCATTGAAAAAATTCCCAAGTGTCTAGAACGGCCGTCCGGCAGATAAGTATATAATTTACCGCTGGATTGCAACTAAAAAAATCATTTTTCCAGTTATAAGTCCTGGACGCCGTAATTCTAAGTTGTTAACTTTGAAACTTTTACACCGAGTAGCCGACGTGTATACCAATCGATAGATGCTATTTATAAAGGTGGTACAAGAATTGTATTTTTGGTGACGGTTCAAAGTGAATTTACCGTAGGGTTGCCATACAATCTAGCGGTAAGTCGTAAATATTCGCATTTAGCCGGTCGTAGTATGTAGAGTTTTGTACTTATTATAACTGAAAAAATATATAACAGCAATCCAGTGGAAAAAAATTCGTTCTCTATTAATAACTATATACCGGTACTTACTTGAAGATACTGTGATTATAGCAAAATAACAACATTAAAAATAACACATAATATACCTAGGAGTTGACCATAAATAGGTAAGTAGTTTTTCTTTATTGGATTTACCAAATTCGTTACCCATTTTTTCATATATTTTTTTATGTTATTATGTTGTGTTTATTATGTAATATGAATTTTTTTTCCTTTTTTTAAAATATATTTGTGGTTTTGTAGGGATGTTACATTTGTACTTTTATTATTGGCATTTTAAAACCGGATTCGACAAGAAGAAGAATATCAAAATGCACCGTTTCTCAAGTATAAGTAACGCCTAAGTATAGGTCTTAGGATTTGAATTTTTATAGTAATTTTTAATTTCGTACAAATTGTAAACATAATAAACGAGCCCGTGTGCCTTCGGCCGGTAAATTATTTAACTAAAAGCCGGTTTTTAATAATTCTGGCTTATCGACTTCATCTAATTTTAACTAATTTTAAGTAAGTTGAGTAATATTAACGCATGTATAACAGAATTTAACTACAATACCTTTCGCTTAACTTTGACCTGCAAGCCACATCTTAATATCGGTGTTGACAGAATATCACTTCACGCGTAAATCTTGGCGCGCTAAGTACTGTTTCCGGCATCTATTTTAAGTCAAGGAAAAAAAATTAAATTAATTTAAAACATTACTTTACTTTAAACACTATAATATAAAAACCAAAGTAAAAACTTATTAGATACAATTTTTAAAACAATTCACTGTCGAAATATTACAATATAAATCAACAAATTGTATTCGATTAAACATTTACAAAGTTTGTATTGTTGACAAAAATAAACAATATATTCACCGGTTTCCTATTATAATAATAATAATTTTTATAGCCAGCATATTGTATAATTTGTTTATTTAGGTACTAGCCAACATAGTATAATAGCAATTGTATATACGACATATATAGATAGAGTTTATACACAATAATATGATAATAATAATAGTAACCAGTAACCACGGTTATCTCAAATAACTTTGATATTAACTGGGAAGTATAAAATTATTTAAGAAGGCTATTATAGACTATAGTATTGAGATAAAAATGCAATTGTAATGTAATTGTTAGCGCGCGGTTTTTTTTTCGTTTTATTATGGGCCGGTCAAAATTTTTGACGACCCTCTCAAAAACTGAAATGACGTTACTGATTTTGTGTAGATTCCTATGCCCTATAATATAACGAGTAGATAAACTACGATAACAATGTTCAATTAAGAAGGTACGTGTGATCATATTATTAATCGTATTAAAATCGTACGATAAACGTCAGACTCACTTTCAGCTGTTTACGGACAATTTTAAAATCAATAAATATTATTTGTTTGACCAAAATGCGTGAAAATTTAATTCAAAGCTCTTGGTATACTGTTACACTAGTAGTAAAAAAATATTAAAAATACAAAGTTTTTTTTTATAAGCTTTTAAAGTTTGAATTTTGACAAACTTTATACATTTAAAATTTAATAATTATTTTGTAGTTAAAAATGTACAAATTATTCAACTTTTATAGCTTAAGATTTAAAATGTAAAACAAGGTTCCACGTAGATAGTTTATAATATTATATAAATTACTTTATTTACAATAATATCAAAAAATATACTTGGTAATATCATAGGCTGACTGACCGTCTTCGCTCAGAATCGTTTTTCTTATGAAATTATATTATATCATTTAATTCAAATACAATGAAAATACACAATCCATTACTTGTAACCTACTGTAAAGCAGAGCAATACCCACTTACCCACCTTTTTTAATTTTTTATGTGCTTAATCATAACATTTCGATATTTCGATAGAAAAGAGTTATATTTAACACCTAATTCAAATTGTAAATGATACAATCATAAGAATAAAAACGTTTTACAATAATTTGTCATCAAATGTATTGAGATTGATGAATTTGTATGACATCAATTTTTACCGTTCCTAAATATACTATTTTGAGTAGAAGATAATGTGATGCAATATTTTATAAATATTGAGGATGATTTTTTGTATCCCTATGACGTAACCATAATATATGTACCTATGTAATTTGTATTTATTAGATTTACCGGATTCGTTACCTAATTAGTATTTACTTCTTTACGTTATCATGTTGTGTTAATTATGTAACATGCATTTTTTTCGTTTTTTTTTTTCATTATATTTGTGGTTTTGTTTAGTACCGTCAAATGGGTTAACATTAGCCCTTAATGATAACTTTGGCCCATAAGTAGGAAAAAGTTTAATTATGAGATAACAGTTGAACTATTTAACGTAATTTCTTCAAAACTGTATCAAACTGCAGGTAGGAGTAGTGGTCTCAATATGTAACGAATTTTATGTAAAAAATCGTTCCCAACTTGATTTAGTAAAATTACGTGAAAAAAAAATGTAAAACATTTCGGGCGTCCATGCAAATCATATAGCCGTCGTTTTTTTTTGAGTGTCTAGCAGGTCAGTCACCTCGAATGACGTTCGCCGTAGTAATAAAGTAAAACAAATTTTATTCGATTAAAAATTTACAAATTGTGTATCGTCGTCATAAATAAACAATATATTCACCAGTTTCTTACTATAATAATTATAATATTTTTAGCCAGCAGAGTATTACACACGTACGTTTCTCCAGCTCCCCCCCCCCCCCCCCCACCCCATATCAAATTTCAAACTTTTTTTCGGTTAAATATTTAGCGTGCAATTAGCGTGAATTGGCGTGACTGGTTTTGAAATTTGCGTGGCACTAGGACAGGTTTAAAAATGTAAACAAAGTGGGGGGGGAGGCTGTAGAAATGTCCTCATCCGAATTTTGAACTTTAAGGACTTTTTTATGTCTCAATATTAAGCATGCAATTGGCGTGAATTTGCGTGACCTATTTCGAAACTGTAAACCCAAAGTCCCTAGTACCGTGGGCTTTTCCCTTTTATTGCCTTTTATTTAAATAGATAATAATTTATTTGTTTTCATTAATAATATTAAGTACATAGGTGCACATTTTCTTTGTAAACTGAAAATAATTATGATATATTACATCGGTAATTTTTTACATTTAAATTGTATAATCTACCAATTTGCATACTTGTTAAAAATATCTAAGTAGACACTTCATTACTTAAATTAAAAATATTTGATTATTTATTTAAATATATTTAGTAATTTCATACTTAATAATTTAAATTTGTTGAAGAGTTCTTATGCATTGTACATTTAGAGGTAATTTTCAAGAGGCACACAAAACTACAAAAAAACGTCGTATGATAGGACCAGCAATGGAAAAAACGATATCATCAATTTGTGTCGATGGACTGTCAAGCGAGACTATCGAGAAAGAGAAGCAGTACGTCTCATAAAAACAGGTATGTTATATCATTCATTTTTTGTAATTTTTTAGGTGCACCTGATCCGTCTATTATTCCATCAGGTAATTCATTACGCATTTTAAAGTCGCGAGTGACAGCAGGCAGTCGTAGACATGAAGATACCTTAACGTCATTAGCTTTGATGAAAGAAGAAGATGACTTTAAAAACATAATGCATGATATTGGATGTGATTCTTTCTACTTACATTACCATTGTGCTGATCAAATTCAAATCTATAGGAACTACTGTAAAGGATCAAGACCCAGACTGATCATTGATGCTACAGGTTCAGTTGTTCAATTGGCGATAATTTGGTTGGTGATACGTGAAAAACGTCTTTCCTCCGAGCGGTATCTAATCGCTATCCACTAGGTGCGAGGCAATCGTATACAACAATGTATACCGGGTACATAACTATTGTGAACCAGGTTTTACATTGCGTGGTGCACCACCAGGTTAACATTGCGGGCGCCAATAGGTACACCGTGTTAAACAGAGGTACACCAGGGTAATTACGCTACACGGTGCACCGTTGTGGTATGTATACCTTGGTAGCACGATTATACCGCCCCTGTGTGAGTTGCTCGGTTCCGTCGCCACATGGTGATAATTCAGTGTATAGTCCGTGGTGATGCTTATATAGACATTAGAGTAACAATTCCCGCCGTGATGGTGGTCAAAGTCGCCTAGTCCGTGGCTGTTTTACTAATTATAGTCCGCTTCGTCTTAGGTCTACGGAAATTAGAATATTCACATTTCAAACCAATGACTTGAAAACATATTTGGTGAAGTATATTAACGAAACCAGCTGTATGTAAAAATGTGTGAGTACACTACCTTAGTTATATAATATGACCATTGTTTTGTAAATGTGTGCGAAAAATCTCCTATTGGGGAGGTCAAAATCCCGTACTCCCATTAGTGTTGAAAAGCACCGAGAAAAAAAAATAAGGAAAACCGTGAATTTTTACGCTAAATCGATTTTGGTTTTTGGTGTAACTCTAAAACAAATGACTACTTGAAATTTTCACGGGTTGTTTATACTATCTAGCGAAACCAAAGCCAAGGAGGTGAGGCCTGTGAGTTTCGCTGGGCGGCGCGGGGATGACAGATCGCTGTGCACCGGAACCAACCTCGACAGCAGGGCGCCATCAGTAGCAAAACCTTGAACGCACCAGCCCGTCGGGGCCGGCAAACGCAGTTTGTCGTCAAAACAAGCACAATTTGCTACCGTAAGACTGAAACCACCGACGAGTGGGCGGAGCCAGGAACCACATACCTGAACTACGGGCAGGTAACATCTTAGTAACGTTAGGCGGAAGCGAGGGAACGGGTGCTAAGGCCCGACGTTGCCGTAAGAACGGCTAAAGAAACTGCGGTGACGACGGCGACGGCGGGCTCGGATCCCCCGTTACTGCGCGGAAACCAACCGTTCCAAACAACACGAGGCCACCAGAACTCTGAAGGCGGCAGAGCGAGGGCAGGTTCGGGGAAACCTAGGGAAGTAATATTAGAATATAGATATCACGCCACCAATACGTCATTGTTAGAACCCGCATAAATATGGGTAGAGCACCTACTATTACTTAGAAGATAGTCAGCCCTTGTCGTAGGTCTATCAAGCTTACGACAGTGCTTATAGTTATTTTGAAATTCAAACTTGTAATAATAAAGTGTTATGTAATTGTCATATTTAAAAAGTCTAAAAAGTGTTATTAATTATTTACCTATCTTTCTCAACCACGACTCAAGACGACAACGAACGTGCTACGTCATTTAAATAATTATTTTATTAGTGTTCAACGTGTCCTTCACGGCGATCACTACACACGGCATCCGGCAAAAGAAAACCGTACCACTCAAAAAAGGTCGCACCGCGGCAGCGTAAAAAACTGCTCCGATGCCGATGCTAGTGGGAAAAAAGTCGTTGTGAGTACTTTGGATAACGGATCCTTCAATCTCATTCCGCGGGCGACGAGAGAGCCCCACTGAAAACCCGAATTACTAACGCCTGAATGGTATCAGTGCTCATCGAGCTTTGTGGCGTGCGTCCGGCCGACGCGCGCGGGTACCTCGCGTGCTCGCGCTCGCCGGCCGCACGTCCGCGACTTATGTGGATGGCCTCGCGGGGGCTGTCGGGAGTAGCGCCTTAAAAGAAGGGGAGCTATTTGTCTGGGTCGAATCCAGCGCTCGCCAACGCGGTTATACGAAACCCACCGATCTATCTCGTACGAGAGCAGCCGGCGGGGGACCGTCAGCCTGGCGCCAGGGCGTCCTGACGAAACCCGTCGGAGGGATGTGACCGCGTCGTCAAAATGCGTGAAGTAGCCACCCTCGTGACATATGGGTAAAGGTGTAAAAACCCCCGAGGGAATGGTCTTATACTCCCCGTCACACAGCTGGTTAATCAATGGTTGTTTATACTATCATTTTCAATACACGATAACATTTATTATTAATATTATTTGAATTTATTTTGAACTGTTTACGGACATTTTTGGTTTCCAATTTTGTTTATTTTTTTTCTATGAATGTCAATAAAATTTTATTTATTCTGTAAAAAAGCTTGACAAATTAATACAAGGCTCTTAATATTATATTGTTACAATGACGTTTGAAAAATATTAAAAATCTATAGGCACAATGTGTCATATGTTTATTTTATTAATTCCTTTATGGCTATAATTGATAAAATTTTCAAAATATTTTGACTTTTGAGCTGTTTACGGACAATTTCGAATTTCAAATTTTTTAGTTTTTTTTCTATAAAAATCAATAACATTTTATATGTAGTTCAAAACGCAAGGCTGGGCATTAACAAGTTGATAAGTTAAAGTGAAGTTACTTAACGAAGTAAATGAACAAAATTACATTTTTTCTTATGTTATTCTTTTGTAATTTTTTTTCCTAAGCCACAGGTTTAAAATAAATTAAATTTTGTAAAAATTATTTTTATAAAAAAAGATTCAGAAATATTAATTAATATATTAATTAGTAAATAATTATTTATAATAATTGTTATTATATTGCATATTCACAGAAAATATTATATAACTATATTATCGACGGAAATGTTATAAAGGTTACTGTTAATATTACTTTCTTACAATATTGTATCGTACCTATTATTGTTTGACATTTTGAATACAAATATGGATAACTATTAACTATTAACTTAGCTAATAGTGACACATCTCATTCAAAATGGAATCATTTAAATAAATATTTTAAATAAACTTCGTGGGATGTGATAACAGGCCGCGGGCCTATTTACAGATAAGTTTATATTCTAAGTATAACAAGTATACAAATCAAAAATGTACAGGTTAATAAAAATTAATTTGAAAAAGAAAAAGATTTATTCTTGTTGGCGATGCATAATATCGACCAGTAACAAAAGTAGTTACTAGTTAGTAGTGTAAAACGGTAAAGGGAATGGATAGAGATCATGGACTGAAACTTGAAAATATTGTGTTTTGAAATGTTTGGTAAATTATTATGGTTTTATAATGATTTTTAAAGTATGAATGTTGAAAAGCTTAGTTTTTAGTTGCTTTATTTTACTTTTGATATTCATATGATATACCAAATACAGCTCACTATAGGTACTGACTACTAAAATGGTAAAATACATAATAACATAAAATTTGTAAATATTACGACTATGGGGGATGTGGGGGGGGGAGGCAGAGCCACCCACTATTTATGTATAGTAAATTTTCAGAACCCACCCCATAGAAAATTCCTGAGAACGCCACTGGTCCGGTAACGAAAGTCCGATAACGGAGCGTTGGACCTGATTTTTACATCAGATCCACCTGCTACCAACGACACCTGGAGGTCCGATCCCCTGGAGTTACAACAATAATTTTACATTTGCTGTTCATATTGTGGTTTGTGGTTTTCCTTCCGTCCATTTTACCTGTTGACAGGGATCCGTTTTCAAGTGTATGCAGGTGGACCGGACCTGCCAGCCCCAACCAATTAAGGTCATGACTGGCTCTAGGGTGGAACCTTTTGGCACGGACCAATGATTAGCCCGTGAGCCCCCTCCCCCACCACGGCAAGATGGGTCCCAAATGGGGGATATAATGTTATCTATTTATTTGTAAATATGCTGTACACAAAAACAATTTTCTTTTGCTTTATCTGGGACTTCTGAGTTTAGAAGTTAGTGAGAAAGTTATAGTTATAGTCAATATAACTATACCAATGCTGGGCATTAATGAGTATAAAAGTTAAAGTTAAGTTAAAAATTGTAATTTCTTAAGTTTTTCAAGTTTCTGTTGCTTTAAACATTAATAGTTATATAATTAACTATTATTTATAGTACTTCCCCCCACTTAATGGAATACGAATCCTGGTTGTTACAATGCCTGGTTGTGATGAATAAAAAAAATAATAAGTTCAGCACTAATATCGCCGTATAAGTATCTAAAACAATAATAACAATATATTAATTAATTATAAATATTAAATTATCGTAAACATAAAAATATAAATATATACATTAAATCATTAAAATCGTTAATTTTTCGATTCGATTAAATTTTATAAATACATAACATCCTAATAAAATAAAAAATATTTAACCAATTGTTGAATATTCTAACTAATCTAGGTACACAGAATAATATTATAAAGTAAAAAAGAACTTATATAAGTAAAATTAAAAATGTTCAAACGATTAAAATTTTCTTAAATCTATTTAAAAATATTTACATAATTTAGCTGCATAATATTAATTGGACCCTGTTGACTCAATGTAGGGTTACATATAAGACAGATCTGAATTGATTTAATTTTACGCCTAGTATCATAAATATAAATGATAAACTGTAAATTATTATTTTAACAAGACTAATAATATCTCCTGAAATATTAGGATTAATAAGATAATATTTCATGTAAATAAGAAATAACAAGAAGACTGTTCTTCGAGTTTCACAAGTTAACGTTTCTTTAGTTTTAATTACTTACAATCTATTTGAAAAATAATAATATGAGTTATACACATCTAGAGCGATAACAAGAATACCACATTCATATTTTAATATTTTTTAATAAAAAGCATTTTTTAAATCTGAATACAAACCAATTACCTACCTTATTATTGTCATTGTTAATACTTAATAGAATGAATAAAATTCGAAGCTAATGACAGTGCATATTTTATTGATTTATATTTCCGAAATTAAAATTAGTTTTTAGAAAAAAATTATGTATATTCAAAAAATCAATCAAAAGTATAGGTCATAAGTCAAAATCATAAGTTCTGTTTTATATCATAATCCAATAAATTGAATGTAGTAGACTCAAGGTAATCTATGAATTTTTGACCACACATTGTTATTACATACTTAACTAATGCATCTAATGTCTTTTATTTTTATATAACTCTGTATTGAACCATGTATTTCTGTTGATATCCAACGATGGTATCACAATTTTTTTTTAAATAAAATAAATTGTTTGAGCTTTAAACAATTAAAAATAGTATATTTAAAACAACTTATTTTAATTTAATTTGTATTTTACTTATATGAGAATATATACCTAATATACCTAATACAAAATATAGGTATTTAGATATTAACTTTATTGTAGTTTATAGTATATTTTGATAAATCAAAGGCTAAGTGGCAGTTATTAATATTTTATTGTTTTTTATTTAAATTTTTTTCTAGTTTAGACAAGTTGTTTTCTTTTAATTATTAATGCTAAATTTTTAAGTGTAGTTGACAGTTGTTTGATTGTAAGTGTTACATATTCTGTTTTTACTTAATTAATAAACAAAGTATTTTACATATTTGTACTTTACTTATGTCTGTGTTATGAATTTATGATATTATATGTGATACTAAAATGAAGGACGATAAACCATAATAGATATAATTATTTAATTTTTTCTGAAAGATATTTATTATTCTTTATTAATAATAAACCAAAAAAAATAAATACATTTATTTAAGAAAAACACAATATTTACTTGGATTTTACACTGTTTGAAACATATGTTTTATTTGTTTTAAACAACAAACTAAACGATTAAAACAAATGCCAAAAGATACAAGGTACCTACTATAATTATTGTAAAAAATTGTACTAAATAGTACCAAAGCATTTCAATTTTCCAAATGTTTTTTTTATAAATTCTTTTTCGGTGGCTGAAAATGAAATATAACGTTCACACATTTAACCATGGAGATGCCACTGGTATTGACAGAAAAATACAAATGTATGTAAATAAGAAATAACAAGACGATAACTCGAATTTCACAAGTTTACATTTCTTCAATTTTAACTACTTGCAATCTATTTGAAAAATAATATGAAATATCCACTTCTTATAGCAATATTAAGAATACCACATTAATATTTAAATTATTTTAATGAAAAGCATTATTATATTTTACTAATTAGGACCGATATATATATAATATATGTTATTGCTATTTATAATAAACATAAATAATAATTGGAACATTATTTAGTTTCGGTCAAGCCATTTCGGATGAGTTCAATAACAAACACTGTGACATGACATTTTTATATATTAGATATACATATCTACTTGATATGCAGTCGCACATTGTCCGCGATCCGACATAGTCGGATTGCTTACCAGGGTGGCTGAATTGCACTTACTGCTGCGAGTTACATCCAAAAGCAGTGCCAGCGCTAGGTATTGTGGGGCCCTGGACATAGGTAATAAGTAAAAAACAAATTTAACCCTTTGTAAATATTAACCTATCTTCTTCCCAGAGGTCTTATCTACCAACTAACTATATAAATACACAGACTATAACTATACAGACTAAACTCTGGAACTACTCATCAGATCTTATATGTATATTGACAAAAGACAATAATACAAATCAACAAATATGCCCGATTAACCAATAGCAACCAATATATTATACCCAGGTGGATTTTCCTAAAATTTTCTTTTATATAAACCTTCTCCGTGAAATACTCTTTCGTTTAAAAAAAAAATCAAGACGTTTATAATATATACTAGAAGATCTGATAAGTAGTTCCAGAGTTTAGTCTGTATATGCCACTGGAGTCAAATATTACTAACTATCAGATAATATCTGATATCTAATATCAGATGCAAGTACTTAAGTCAATTAAAAGTTAATAAATATTAAAACATAATATTGATAATAGATGATAGAATAAAGCGGTTCAGTGAGTAACGCTGTAGTAGGCAAGTGGGTCATCTGTCCGAACGCGGTTTGAATTCCCGCCGAATCAAAAAATAATAAAACGTTCACGACGAGACCTTTCCCCCTCCACGACGTCCATGGCTCTTGCTTCACGCGTGTCGTTTAGACTCCGGTTGACGACTGTTTTTTTTCTTATTGTGAAAAAATCTTATTCGGCGTTTAGATGCATCCCCAGCTTTGCAAGTGAAAATTTCCGAGCGTAATCGTTTTCGAGATTTTCATGTCCGGAGTTCTACTCGGTGTTGAGCCGAGATAAATATAATTTTATCTAGATAAAGATAACTTAATTATTTATTTATCTAGATAAAAAAAATTTTTTTTATCTAGATAAATCATTGGATAATTTTTTTTCATATTGGTTTACGGAACCCTCTGTAAGCTCGTAGAAATATTTTAGTAAAAATCACCTACTTAATAAATTACTTAATTGTCTACCTATAAATAATTATAATAAATAAAATCCGTTTAATACATTAAATTATCTGGATAAATTCATCTAGATAACGGTGATTTTTATCTTGGATAACTGTGTAGGTAAGTTAATAATCTCTATTTATCTAGATAAGATAAAAGAAAAAGAATATTTTTTTACGTTTTAATTGTAAATAACGATAAACGCAAAAATTGTGTAACGTTTTAATTGTAAATAACATACCTAAATACATACTAACCTTTCCCAGTCAAGTGCCATTAGTGGGTGGCTTCTTACTCACGTACTCATGTATTATCGAAACCCTTATCAAATATGCTAATTGTGCATAATTGTACAGATTGTATATATCATTGTGTAAAATAAAAAAAAAAAAAAAATAACATAAAACGGAATTTTTTTTCAAATGCAAGCCCTGATTTTGCCACTAACAGTCTAATTCAGACGTCAGACGGACTGGGCGTCAACCTTGGAGGTAGATCCTTATCAGAAATAATTCAAATTTTCTATGGAGGTAAATATGGACGTGGTCAAATAATTCCCAATTACGAGGGGGGCACAGCGAGACTAGACTTCACTTAATCTGTGGTGAGACTTCAGTTCATTAACATACAAAAATTGTATGTGTTTGACAGTGAACATAGATAAAAGAGAAATAAAATCAAATAGTCCGCACCGATATGCAACGATACGAAACGGTTTAATTCTGATAACGTGGATTTTGTTTATCCCTCAATGATGTTATCAAAACGAAAAAATACATCGTCCGGTTTAATTTTTCGTCACGTAAACCTGTCGTGTAATTTCTTTTAAAGGTATGTATTTATTATTTTATTACATCGTATTAGTCAGAAGAAAATAATACATAACATTCTGAGCAATAATTACTCATATTTAACTTTGCGTTTAGGTGTTTTTATTAAATATTTAACTTGAAATGGTTAACGTTCGGCAATACGCGACGGGGCACAATGAGACACATTTTTCACACATTTAGGGCTCGAGTTAAGAACCGAGTAAGGAAAACCATAAATGGTAGTTTTAGTGCTAAATAATTGAAGAAGCCGTTAATTTAGTGATAAATGATAAGTATTCCATTAGATGCTTTTAAACGATGTACAAAAATTATTCCATAATATTTTAGAATCCTTGCATTTCATCCAGCAAACTTTGCTTCTGGATATTATTTTTTTCTGATTTCAATCTAAATATGAAGGTTTGCAATTCTTACGCAAGTAAGTGGTAAGCGATTTAATCTCCTAGATAAATATTAATAATAATTTTTTGTTTTTAGTGGTGAGATTTTTTGTGATATTAAACTGTAAACGGACGATAACAAAATAATAACTGCACATAGAGTCGTTTTATCATCAGCTAGTCCGTATTTCCATGCTATGTTCACAAATTTTCATCAAGAATCATGATCTTGTGGCAATAAGACAGATAGATTATACTGCTTTACTGCTCTTAGTAAACTTCATTTACACAGGGCAAATTGTGGTTACTGAAGAAAAAGTCCAAGTAATTATAGATTAAGTTTGATTCAACCATAGACAGCTAAATTATTTAAATTGTTTGTTATTTATTTCTTAAGCATTTATTACCGGCTGCAGATCTCTTGCAGTTTCAAGGAGTAAAAGAGGCTTGTTGTGATTTTTTACAGTCACAACTCTATGTTACAAATTGTATTGGTATTAACGCTTTTGCTGATGTATATAGCTGTACGAATTTGATAACAAGTTCAGAAGTATATATTCATCAACACTTTTTGTTCGAAATATAATTTATTATTATGATTCTATAAAGGAATTTTATTTATTATTGTAATATTTTGATTCTTAGATAAGTTTTTGGTTGTGACGAATTTCTATCCTTATCATCGGAACAAGTAATTAAGTTGATATCCAGTGATAGACTTCCAGTATCAGCTGAAGAAAATGTAGGCAAACTAAAATTGATTATTGTTATGTTTTATTATTGACGAAGGAAAAGTTCGGTTACCATTCAATATGTATTATTAAGTATTCTAATTAATTTAAAGTATATTTATTGTTTTAAATATGCTTTTATTGTGAAATAATTTATATTTTAGATATATATTTATTTATAATTTTCAAGGTTATCATTATGTATTGGAGCCATGAAATAATCTCGAATTAGAAGAGCTTATACCACAAAGCATCCGAAATAAACCCAGACATGGAGAAAAAGTATGATTCTGTATAATTTTTTTTTCTTTTCAATGTATTTAATAATTTAATTATAACAGGTTATATTAGTTGTTGGTAGAATTGAGCTTGAATTATGTAATAGTTTAGAATGGTTTGGTCCAAGAACAGGCCAATGGCATTTTGGATAAGAATTGATTATAAACCGTTGTCAACATAGTCTAGTCCTAATTAACGATCATTTTGTATTTGATGTAGGTAGTAAATCTATACTTTGTTGGAAACAAACTGACGACATGTTAGTTGAACGAACATTTTTGGAGTTGGTGTAATAAATGATAATATCTATGCCGTAAGTAATGTTGAAAATGTCCAATGTAAATAGGTTATATATAAAATACTTTATTCACAATAATATCATCAAATATACTTAGTAATATTAATATATTGTAGGCTGGCGGAGTGTCATCTCTCAGTATTGTTTTTCTGATACAATTATATCATTGAATTAAAATTTAACACCATCCATTACAGTGAAACACTTGTAACCTACAGTACAGCATAGCGACATCCACTTGCCCACCTTTATTAGTTTATTTTCTATAAATGTAAAATTTTTTTTATTTGTTGAGTCGAAAACGAAATTTTAATACAATTAAAGTTCCTAATATATTATTAAAACGACAGTACAAAAATATTAAAAATACATAGTCAAACATTTTAAATGCGTAAAAATCATGATTTTGCAAATTATATTAAGTTATAAATTCAGAAAATATTTCTTTTTAAATGTTAAATGTTTGAAGTTTAAATTTTTACAACATTGAATGAATTATATTCACTCGATTTATCATGTAGCGATTTTCTTATTTTGTTGTGCCTAATTCAAAAACGATTAACTGTAAATACTTGACATTAACGTATGACCGTAGATACTTGAAAATTTCAATGAACGTTTGTATTAGTATTTTCTATACAAGATAAAATTTTGAAAATAATTTGACCCTTTGAGCTGTTTACGGACATTGTCTTTTTTTAGTTTTTTTTTCTATAAATATCAATAAAATTTTATTTGTTGGGTAAAAAAGCGTGAAAATTTAATATAATGCTCCTGATATATCGTTTTAATAGCAGTTGAAAAATATTAAAAATACATAGGCACAATTTTTTTTTATAAGCATTTAAAGTTCAAATGTTGACAAAATTTATCAAATTTATAATTTAATAATTAATCTGTAGTTCAATATTTATAAAATGTTCAACTTTTATAGCAAAGGATTGAAAATTTAAAATAAGGCTCTTAGGCTCCACATAAATAGGTTATATATAAATTACTTTTTTCACACTAATATCATCAAATATACTTGGTAATATCATAGGCTGACTGACCTTTTACATTCAGAATCGTTTTTCTTATGATATTATATCATTGAATTCAAATTTAACACCATCCATTACAGTGACCCACTTATAACCTACTGTACAGCAGAGTGACACCCACTTGCCCACCTTTTAATTATTAAGTTTACCAAAAGGTTATACTACAAGATGTCTACAACCAACCAACCAACCTTTGCAAATTCAGTTTGATCATTATCAAACATTTTAGGAACAGCATCTTTTACTAGTCTCAATCGGACTGGTTTAGGAAACTTCACATCTAAAAATTTATTATCTTCTGCATACGTTTATTTCATATCTTTAGGTAAAAAATGTTTTTCACACACAAATTTTATTTTGCTTACACGTCCATTTATTTTTTCACTTACCCACCTTTTTAAAATTGTTCAACTGCCATTGTAACGGAAAAATCAGGAGACGGGAAATCGCTACGGGAGAAATCGAGTGAATATCCAATGTTGTACAAAAATTAACTTCAATGCTGTCCTGCGTTGTAGACAATACCTACACAATATGTACCTACTCATCGTCACTCGTTAGTCGTTACTCAGTCATTGAGTCATTAGACGTTAATATTGTATAATCGTTACCTTAATTCAACCGTCATAAGTGACAAGTCCCAAAATTTAAAAAACGAATACTACCTTTCTTCCAGGTTTACCTACCACCCAAGTAAAATAGATAATATTATACAGTTTATAGTCACATAGATTAATAAATTATGTTGTTGACTGTTAGGTTATTCCGTGTTGTTTATTCAGGTTTTATATTTGTGATAATGCTATATTTGTGTATAAATATGGATATAATATGTGTAGTAGCTATGTTTATTTCCATTATAGTATGTATTAATAATTGATTATTACATAATATTTGAACTGTGGAATCATGTACATATGTGCTAATTAATTGTGCATAGGCTATAAGACAACATCGATAAAATAAAAAGGATATTAGTGCCACTTGCCCACCGTTTTTCATTTAATTGCAAATTTATACAAATTCTGCTTTTTTGAAATGTTTATTAAACTTTTTGAACATATTAATATTATTTCGTTCAAATTCTTGAAAATTTTTTTGTAAGAATTGTTTTGTGATAATGCAAATTTCCATTCTTTGAATGAGATCCTCCTTGGCTCCTTATTAGTTATTTATGAATTATTTAGTGAATATTTTATATAGTTTCTAATCTCAGCTAGTCAGCTTTTTATGCATATTTTACAAAGTTACTGTTGTGCTTTGCGGAAGATCGTTCGCTAAATTGTGTGTATTGTACTATTATAATACAGATTGCGGTTTACTAGTAACTAGAAAACTCACATTCGAGGCTCGACTTAACAGAAATTTGATTCATGGTACAAATTAATGGTACAATTTGTATTATACATATTTTGCCCTTTTAGGAAATGTATTACTTTACTGTAATTTTTTAGAGTTTCTGTTGCATTTGAATCTTTTTTTGTACTTTTTTAAACATATATATATGCATTTTTCTTGTTGAAAGTTACACTTTATTCTAACACATTCAGTTTCCTTTAGATTGTCGATTATCGACGTTCATTATATTTATCGTTTGTTGTAATAATCTGTAATAACTATAACAATTATGGGAAACTTCTCGTATGAGATCTATTGCAACGATTTGTATTTTGTTGTATTTATACCTACATACCTACCTACTTAAAGTATTGAATATACCTATGTTTAGCAGTGGTGTTTATACTAATGGTTGGTGTGTTGCTTTCGCCCACTATTATAAATTATTCCACAAAAACACTTTCAATCACTCAAATCCTAAAAAATATGTTCCACTTTACAAGTATATTATCAGGTTACCACTTTAATAATTATTATGATTATTAAAACCAATAAGAACTATTTAAAAAAAAACGGCCATGGTAAATCTCATAATCCCTGTTTGAGCACCTCCCCAGGTTAGAATTTACCCTTTTTAAATTAGGCTATCTTCGTCCCAGAGATCTAATCTACCTCTGTACCAAATTTCATAGCAATCGGTCCAGCCGTTTAGGAATACATAAAAGACTCACACACAAACATTCATTTTTATAGATACAGACTATATTATTACGCTTAAAAAGCTAATAATTGTCATAATTTTACAATATAATATTTTACAATTTACAACCAATAAACCAAATGTTTCATATTGGTAAATATAATATTAATTTAAAACTAATTAGATACCTAATTTTTTGCTGTACTTATCTAACTCTGATTCTATTTTAAATATTATTTACAACATACCTCTCGATGTTTAAAATGTACTAGTCAGTAAACTGTTGCTTTAACATACTTGTCCTTAGCCAATTTATAATTTGTTGCATACTTAAAAAATTGAAAAATTAAACCGTTGATTCTCACATTATTTTTGGCGGTTTTTAACCGTAGCCAAGAGTTCTAAAAAAAGCACGGGGGTTCTTCTGTTCCATCGCATTTGGTCATAGAATAAAACTCCATTTGAATCTAATTGTTATTATACTAATTAATTATTTACTGAAATAACTTAATATTATTGATGCTCAAAATTCTAAATTGTATGCTTTTTTTACAGAATCTTCTAAACTCTGCCAAGCTAAAACATCAAAAATCAAAATGGTAATTCCATTTGTTTTTGGAAAGGAACAGTCATAATATCACTAGAAATGCATATACTTGTGGAATTCTTTTGAACCTTGGATGCTTATGGTCATTGGAAAACGGGTTTGATTATGTATGATCTGGGTCGTTTTGATTTGGCTTTAACCAGGTAATAATTAATTAATACAGTAATAGTTAAATGTTTGTCTTGTTATGCAAGATATTAATGGACTGGAATGCACCGGAATGGCATTCCGGATCATAAATTAAGTAAATATTGAAAAAAAATAATGATAAAATTGCTACTATGTAAGACGTTTCTGATTATAACACAAGGGGATAGTTATTCCTTTTTTTTTAGCTTAAAATAT
Source organism: Metopolophium dirhodum (assembly GCF_019925205.1). NCBI lineage: Eukaryota > Metazoa > Arthropoda > Insecta > Hemiptera > Aphididae > Metopolophium > Metopolophium dirhodum. Next base: position 30,533,700 of record NC_083565.1, on the reverse strand, counting down.
ATATGTGTTTATATTTGAAATTTAAATGTTAAAATAAATTTAAAATAATCTGCTGTTTAATAATTTGATGCCTCAGTTCAATACTGCAAAAACTCAAAAAATTGGTTTATTGGGTATAATGTGTTTCCTATATTGCTTATCTATGGAACATAATGTAAATTATAATACTGAAAATGCTCTCTCGTGGTAAATAATTTAACCATATTTTATTGGGTTCATGAACTGAAATTGATATGAAATAGTCTATACTCTATAAGATGGTGTACATAACTCGGAATTTTTATAACTCGAGTTGTTGTAGTTTTGAACTGAGACATTGAGTTATTTTTTTTTTATTTTATATTAATTGGTTTTATTTGATTTGTATATTTCACATGTAATATGCATCATTCTATTTTTTCTTACTATAATAAGAGTAAAAATATGTTTATAATATAATTTTTTTTTTTTTAAATGTGTTAATAAAATACTATTTACGTATTTCACTTTGTGTTGCATAGTAATAAATAATTCATAAATTACAAAAGTAGTCTAAAATATATATTCATCTATCATATTGTTGCATATAATATCTGGCTTCATTTCATAAATTATGCCACTAAGAAGATAATGGTACTTATATTGTCACAGTGTACATTAGTATTTTATTTAAAATTAATAACTTAGCAGTTTCACATATGAATCCCGGTTGTTAAAATAATTGTTAACATAAGTGGCAATGGCACCAAATTAAAAAAAAATGTAGACAAATGAATCAAAATCAAACACCCACCCACAGAGTGTTAAATTATAAAATTTAACCTCTCAATAGATTGACACTTGGCAGTGGTATTTTGTTAAATAATGTATTATTAGCATTATTAAATAAAATAATTCAATATTCTTATTCTGTATATACTATACATATACTATATACTATACTTGACTAATGCCCTACTTTAAATTTATATTTTCAAATGATATCAAAATTTATTTTATTTTAACTAAAGAATTATGACAGGTTTAAATTGTATGTATGTGTGGGTAGCTTCAATGTCTGCTCTTATGGGTAAAAGGTTTATATTGTCGCTGCTGTTTACTACCTACATAACAAGCCTAAAATTGTATTGAAGACAACATACTATATAGAATGCATATTTATGTACTTAACAACATTTTAGTATTATTTTATTTATTAATTTTAGATACTATATAGTTATTGACTGTCAATTGAAGTTTCAACTATTTTTTTTTCTTTTTAATTCTTTACTAAGTATTTAATTGTTATAACAGTGTAATTTTGGAGAATTACTATCATCATTTCAGATTTATGCTTATAACTGGGAAGTTCAAATATAACTGGATAATTATTGTATGTAATATAATTATTGAACATTGTTGATAAAACATTTATTAGTGACCCCTTTATACGGCTATTTTATATACCGAATTGTATTGTGTATTTGAGTTATATGATTATACATTGTAATCATTTATATATTGGAAATAAAAAACAGTATCTTTAGGTACCTATTGCATTAACAATATTAGCTCAAATAATTTTTTTATTAATACATTCATTTTTGTGCAAAACTCCAATTGTCTTGGAATTTTTAAAAAACTGATGGACTAGCATCTTTTTGTCATAATATAGCGTTTACATTTTCTTTAATAACTTAAAATAAAATAGTACAATAATTGTATTCAATATGTAAGAGATACTTACAAGTGTTGTATTTTAGTATTTAAAAAGTAGGCATAGGTTGTTGATATAATTAATTAAACATTATGAAATGTGCATAATATTATAAAACGATCCAGAATTAAAAGAAAATAATCATTATTGTAAATAAAAAAGTATTTTTTTATAGTCATAAAATACTTTTAAAAAAATATTATGAATACTGCTCAAGACTGTTCAAAAGGAGAAGGTCGTATAAATTTAAAAATCATTGTATTTTCAACAAAAAGATGTTTTCTACAAATGTGTATACAATTTTATTGTATATCAAAAAAAAAAATACATAAATTATAGTTAGTTACAATAAAATTTATACTTGTGGATTAATAAAAACAAAATCATTATCATTGGCATCACCATCTTCGTTATAAAATTGCTTGTTGTTATTAAATTACAATTTTTTTTATGGTTTAAATGTATGACAAGCAGCTTTTTTTGCTGACTAGAATGAACAAGATTAAAGTTATCAAATTAGTATATAAATATATATTATATATAATATATTGCTCAAATGAGATGTTTTTTAAAATTGAACTAATAATAACCTATACATGTGGAACATTGTATTTAATTTTCAATTTTTTGACCAAGTGAAAAATTGTTTACCTTCAAGTTGATTCTCCAAGCATCCTCTGCATATTTTTTCCTTTACTCTTTATTAATGATTTCATTCAAATTCATAAAAATTGTTTAACTATTTATTTGTATTATATCATACCTAATTTCTAAAATTCTGATAATTTATATTTTTAATGGCAAAGAAACTAAAAAAAAAAAACTTTTTAATTAGTCTATAGTCTAGAATCTAGATCATAGACAGTCCGAAGTCTGTTAAAATAGGAAGGAAAATGTTGGCTAAATATTTTATAAAGATAATTGTCCTGTCAAGTAAATGCTGTTTACTGCAATTGTATTTAAATTAGTATCCTCTATATCATGTGTGGCCGACCTAATCCAACAATTGAGTTACATTAAACGTTTTAAGTATTTGGTATCGACCACTATTTATTTATGTATTATATTTATACTCTTACATAGGCTTCAATCCAGAGCAATTATCTTGGTGGAGGGGGGAGGGTTTACAACACAAATAGGTAGGTACAAAATTACAATATATACACTTTATTCATAATTAAAAATGTTTTCCCAATATTTATATAATCGCAATGTAATAAATCAATAAATGATTATATTTTATTAAATATCAAAATCCAAACGTCTTTTATAATATCGCATTTTCTCTAACGGTAAATACATTATTAGATCAATGTTTATGTACAATTCCGCTAGGCCCTCCTGCATCATGCAGCATAGCAATACATTGTATAGTAATAGATATTCTTCTTTTATTATTTATCCATCGGCGAAAATGTTTTGTTTTTCTTTCCTAATAAAATATACTTTTTTATTTGTATATAAGGCGTAAAAGTGTGTGTATGATACTTACCTACGAGATCAACCGATATGTACTGTCCGTGATATTAATTTTTAATTCGATCGACTAATATTACTTTTTTATAAATTTTAGTTTATAAATTACGGTAAACAGGTAATGTCGTTTTTCGCCAGTCAGTTAGTTCACCCAGTTCACCGGCTCCGGTATATATACCTATGTCTCTAATCCCTATACACCCCCATATATAACAAACTCCCCATCATAGATTCGAAATTATAGAGAACGGTAAAAATCGCTAGCACAATCCTAAGGTCAAAATTGCCGCCAATAGTATATAACCATGGCTTGTACATATGGACATAATATGGTTTATACCGTTCATGGAGGATGTACACGGCGTGCCATCGTCGGCTAAACCATGACAAAATAAATTGGTATGCTATCAATGTAACTAATATTGGTCGAGAACGCGCACCCCTACCACACATCACCAAGAACTGTGTCGCGTAAGCCGTTCTCACCAGCAGAAATAATAATAATAATAATATATAATATCGGAGAACGGATGACGTAATTTTTGTGGTGGGAGAACACACAGTTGCGTATCACAAAGTTGATAGCATACCTATTTATTTTGTCATGGGCACGTCAGCTGCTGCAGATCTACACGCAGCCACGTCACACGGACCATGACTCGTGGACCAATGGCGTTCTTGTAGTTGTATACGCCTTTATAACCTATATTAACATATTTTATTCATCTATGAATTTCTAAATTTCCAATGTGTAATTTATAGTCATACAATTTTCGATATCCTTGCTTGTTCACTTCACTGGACTTGAATACTTTATAGCGGACTGGAATACTGGAATCTGGAACCATAGTCCGTTCAAAACTTCTATGTGTCTACAACTGTGATTGGAATACCTTTTCAATATTCTATGCTGAGTGCTTTTAAGTTTTGACTCCAGCTGTGGATCACCACTTCATCGTTGTCGGTTAGTGGGTATAAGTAGTGTGTGCTAGAATACATTGCTAAATACAATGGTATAATCTCAACTGCATGCATGTTTTTATTATTAGGTAGGTATAGTTAATACCATATTTATGTTTAATTATGATGTACACCTGTCTGCGTTTTTTGATAGACAAGACAAACAAGCAGACGAGTAGACGACGTAGCATTGTATATGCCGGTAATATACCAGTGTGTGAGAAAATCTCTTATAATAGGTTCTCTAGAGTGTGGCATGTGGTTGTACTTTATATTATTATTGTGTTTTTTCCACGACTGGAGACAACTATTACCATAATTCCAAATATACATATCTTTTATAACAATGAATGTTTATGTTTCCATCTTAAGTCTTTTTGTTTTATTTAATTCCTGTTTAGGCCAGCCTATAAAGCGCCTTATGTAGTTGTAATATCACTGTAATATTTTACTTTATAACATCTGTAAATATATTTATATTATATTTATTCTAATGTACCTCTACTTACTACAGTATATATTTTATTTTGCAGTTGACTGACAACAGACTTGGTCAAAAGTTTATGTGGATCATTAGCTGCTGTCTTTATTTTGAAAAATCAATTGTTAATAATATTTCCAACTATGAGTTCGTCATCATTGGTAAGCAATATATTAATAATTTAACTATGTATATGGGATGTTTATGGGACATTAATTGTATGAACTATGATTTCATTTTAATCAGGAAAATCCTGTTTTTCCATTTGATATTTAAAAGGACTCTAGTTACTGAATTGATAAGTACTCTAATGATAAATAGATTCACCTTATATATATATAATTTATTCGCATAACAGCAGATTAATAAAGCTAAATATGAGCCCCTGAGCAGTATTTTGCCATGTACTTTACTTTTAAGACAAAAAATTTGTATTAAACGCATTTGATTAATTATGAATAAATATACATTAAATTTATTCATCAAATAATAATTATAACTCTTACAGGATGTATTTTTTCCAAAACATTCAGACTCTGAAGCACCGATATCAGTTATTACAGCGATCTTATCAGAAAATGACACTTTTAAGTAAATATTTTACAATTATTATTAATATTACCTTAAGTATAGATCTTAAATGTTATAGGTCTGTTAACGTATTACTAATTTATTTTAAAATTAATTGTTTTTTTTTTAACAGATTTCTACATATCTTACATGAATTTGGCAAATTAGGATTTACCGAAGTGAAAGATTTGGCTGGAGCAACCCTTGCAAAAGTCAGCTCAATTAAATTGTTAGGAGATACCCTAACACTACTTTATGGGGCTATGGAGGTATAAACTAATAAAATTCAAATTTTTAGAATATATTTATATAATTATATATTTTTTTTTTTTAGAAATATAGTGAACGCCTAGGTAAGTTATAATTATTATCAGTACTATCTATTGCTATGTTATATTTAGATGAGCATACATAACCTATGACCAAACAACTTTTTTTTTGTAAACTGCTCCAGGATTGGTATCTGGGTTTAATAAAATATAATGTAAGCTTCACCCTGTATGTTGCTACCATATTTATATATGAAATATACAACTTAAAATTCATGTAAAACATTTTAAATTAATTTTCTGTCCAAACTAATTCAATACTCACTTTGCTTTCTATAACAATATTTCTCTAACAAATTCAAGAGCCTTCTGGTATTATAAAATATAGGTATACACTAATTTTTTTTTTATAAATATTTCTTAATAGGACGCTACCTACCCATGCAATTGTTGTCTCCATCATACACACATAAGAAATGGCATATTTTTGTTAAGAGGATGTCAGCGCACTATTTGTTACTCTCTCTAGCCCACATTCAACATAGACAAAACGCATTTCAGAATCGTTTTTTCTATGTTTTTAAGTAATCTTAGAGTAAAATCACTCATTACAAAAAAGGATAGAGAATAATATTTTTTAAGAAAGACATATCGATATTTCTCTAAATATTGTTTTAAAACGATTTAAACAGAATTTAAATTTACATAATTTTTTTGTTTATTTTGATTGTCAAATACAATGTCAAATAAAAATAAAATATAAAACGGTTATGAGTGATTTTACTCTGAAATTACTTAAAAACATAGAAAAAACGATTCTACGCAAATGGTTTTTGTCTATGTTGTGGGTGAGGCAGAGAGAGAAAACAAACAGTGTGCTGACATCCTCTTAACTAGTTTCAATAGTGTGATGTTAGTTTTGATATTAGAGTAAATTGACCCGTTATCAAACCTTAAGGTAAAAACTTCATCCATGCTTAAGAGTTGACAATTTTTTTCATGATTCAATTTTCAAGCAAGATATGAGTGAGATATATCACAAATTAAAAATGCTCATAATATGAAAATTTAAAAATCAAAGTAAAGATGCTATATTAGATACTTAAAAACAATTAATAATAGATATTAGAATGGCATTTAAAGTTTGAATTACAACTTATTCGGTCATTATTCTACATGGACAGAATCGACATGTTCTCTCAAGGAATAGAGTATATTAGAACAATTTTGTTATAATTTATATTTTATATACAGATTTCACACTTTGTTAATGTTCAAATTATTTTTGAATTTTTAGGAAAATTAGGATATATTTTTGGTATTATTTCACTTACTTTTATCATTGTTGGTCCACGATAAAATAATACATATTTTTGTTAAACTATTAATTTACTTTATAAACTTTTGTGAACTGTATGCAATTAATTAAACTAGTTTTTCTATAAAATTATGCATTAAATATTCATTAAGCCAACACATCGACACACACACGCCTATACAAAACTACCAAAACCATTAATAACAAATTTTTGAAACACAGCTTCAATCTTCAGCCATTCAAAATACTATTTATTTGTAAAAAAGTTAAATAAAAATGAAATGTCATTAAACACAATGAGAGTGCTCCTTTCTCACACTATTTTTGGTGTTTTCTAATGATAGTTTTGAATGACTTTCAATTACCAAACTTATTAATATTAATATTTAACAAACAACATAAATAATGACCAGTATATTATACACTTTTTTATCTAAAAACTTTTTGACACTTCGGTAAAAGTATATTAACATTTTGCTTATATCTAGTATTATGTTTATGATGTGATACAGGTGTTAAATGTTTATGTTTACGCAGGTATACTAATACAGCTTGATTATAAATAATGTTAAAATTATTTACATTGAGTTTTTCATAAATTAGAATCGTATTAGTTAGTATGGGACGATTTAGTACAAATTTAAAAATAATAATTATTGTAACATTGAGCTTAAAGATAATGTTATAAAAGTTCCTCCCCAAATAGATAAACTATATGAGAAAATAGATTTCACAAAAGCTAAATAAATAATTTCTTTATAATTTACATCTAATACCTGGCTTCGTACATAGAAAAATGTACACCGTGAATACCGTTATAATAATTAACATGACTATCCCATCTAAGTCATTAACTTTTTCAAAATTTACACATTTCTGGTCAAATTTGGTATTTAAACTAGGATTACATTTTAGATTTTACAATCAAATTATGTCCATGTAAAATATTATTAACAGGTGAATTAAAACAAATTTTTAGTCATCTAATAAAGTCATCTCTTTCTATGTTCTATATTGCAATGTTGCTTAGTCTAATGCCATGTGTAATCCATGTTTTTAGTTTCAAACATTTTGAATATTAAATATTATATATATTAAATAAAATAAATATTCATATATCTTTATTGATAAAAGCAAACCAAACACATTAATAAACTAACAAACCAATACATTTTTCCATCTATATCATCATTGGGTGATCTATAAATATAAAATAGAGAGAATAAATCATTTGTCATCTTAAGCGTAAGTTTTAATGAATTGCAATTAGTACTTGTTTTTCAAATATTATTATGTTTAAGGATTCTCTTCCAATACAGTTAAACCATCACATTTATTTTATGTTACTAATGAGTTTATATTTTTATAGCTATTTAATTTAAATTCAAAATCATTCAGAAACCAGGTTTCACAAAATACAATAACACTAAATTAATTATTTACTGAGCCTAATAAGGCTACTCATTGAAATGTGCCTCAATACTAGGTACTTATATTAGTTTGTAAAACTGAAAAACTATTATTAGACAAAGGTATATCTACTAAAGAGTAAACATAAATAGAATAGATATCTTAATAATTGAAGTAGTGTTGAAACTTAGTATATTATTATTCATTTAAGAACTTAAAATTTACTTTTAAAATAGATTTTACATTATAAATATACTAATTAATTACAGCTTATCTTATTGTTTGAATTGTATCAATTGTTATTCTACAAATTCATTTACTGAAATAACATAACATTTATTATTGTTCAATGTTATAAATTATATTTAATATATATATATATATTTTTTTAGATGAGCTTCTAATTTCTGCCATATCAGAACATCAAAATGGAAATCTGATTAAAACACAAACAATGTGCAAAGAATTACTTATACATAAACCTAAAGACTTAGATGTTATGCTCCTATATGCAAATTCATTATTTGACGGCAAAAAATATGCAGATTGCATTCACTGGTTAGATAATGCGAGAAATATTCATCCTAATAATTCTGAATTTTTAAGTAAATTTGCATTTTTAGTGTATGTTGTGGCATTAATCGATATTTAATGTTATACTTTAATTATTTTAATTGTGTAAATGATTGTTAAAATTAATTAAAATGAATAATTTTTCTACCTCATAAGATTGTGCCCCTAAGATTATTTATTTCAAATAAAAAAAAAAAAAAAAACTTTGCATTTGTTTATATGAAAAAATCAGAAAATGATTTATCAAAAGAATACCTTTTTCAAGCATGTTCAATAAAACCTTTTTGTGTGGATACATGGACAGATTATGCTAATTTTTATTTGAGACAAATTACATAAGAGGACGTTGCACCCGCATATGTTGTCTACGTCTTACACACGTACGGCATAACAAAAACGTTTTGGCGCGGGAAAGAACTAAGAAGGTTACAACTGTCATAACTAAGAAACGAAATTTTCACCACACATAGAGAAACATTTTGGCTGTGCAATATCGTTTTTTTTTTTTTTTTATATCACTTCTACGAAAAAAGTTATTATTGTTTCAAAATCCATTATTATTTGTTTTTCAAACTTTAATAACTTTCTTTGAAGTTTCGATAACGAAGAAATAAAAACGATAGACGGAGAGACACATGCGGGTACAATGTCCTCTTAAACACGGCTAATTTGGCTTATGTACGTGGTCTAAAACCCAAATTATATAAAGCATGTACGTAATGAGTATGGAAAACTACTATTAAAGTTAAACAAAATAAAAGAGTATTAAAACAATTTAATATTGCCTACAACAGTACAAAAGAATGTCAAGAAACTTTAAACAATATAGCAGGTGTATAATAATAATACATTATAAATTATTAAATATTATTATATTTATCTTATAATTATAATAACGGTATATTTGGAAAAAATTTTTTGAAATATAAACAACTCTTAGAAATAGACCCTGATCGGACGAATGCTTGTTTTCAGTAAAGAATGGCCTATATAATAGTTAAAGAGTACTAAAACGCAACTGAATGCAACAGCACTATAATCGAAAAATGTGTCTGTTATAAAAAATTTAGCAGTATTTATACTGGCATTGATTATAAATACTAGTATTTACTAGTATCTATAATCAATGATACTGCCTTCCAGAAAATATGAAAGTGTCTGCTGAAACATACAAAAAGTCTTTGAACCTTAAGCCTGAGAACTTTGATTTGAATTTGGAACTGGCTTTGTGTATTTGAATAACATTAGAAATTATCATAAAGCTGCAATAAATCTTAAAATGTTTTTTTGCATTTTTTTTTTGCAATTGTTGCATACAGGAAATCTAAAGATCATTTAAATGCGTGCGATGCTTGCATGTTGATGGGGGATTTGTATCTGAAGAAGGATGATTATGAAAAAGCAAGAAACTCATTCGGTTCCACAGTACTTATAAACACGCGGAATGCATTTGGTCATTGAGAAAATGGGCCTAACCTTATATAAATTGGGATATTCGGATTTGGCTCTTAAAAACTTATAACTAATCAACACAATTAAAAGTTTAAAATATGCTATTAAAAGACCCTCCAAACATTCTCCTTTTAATCCTTAAATTGGTAAAAATTTCAGAAAATAGAATTTTTTACTTCAAAGCTTAAAAATGTATATACAAGTTACAATAAGAAACATGTACATAATAGGTTTATGGCGTTTACTTTAAACTTAATAAATTTAAAATATTTATGTTTAACATTGAATAGTATGCTTAAACTTGAAAATATGTTATATACATCTTTTTTTTGGTAAATTATTTAAAATCAGTCTAATTTTAAATTAACAACATTTCTAATTTAATAACAAACAAGTTATTGACCAACTTCTATTGTTTTTGATTTTTAATTTAAAAACATATTTTTTCTTGCAACTAAATACTTAGTAATTTACAACTAAAACTATTTTTGATGAACAAGTATACAAAATGTTCTTAAATATGTATAATAGGCTAAATTCTCTAATCTCGAAATATGCTTAAATTTTTACGCTAAAATACATTTTTTTTCTATGAATTCTGTAATATACAATTCGTCCATATTTTCCACCGCCAGTAACTAAGTCAGTAACTACATAACACAATTTTGAGTATTAATTATTTATCATAATTCGATTGCATGTGTTGATTATATTGTTTGTATCTAGCTATATTTAAAAATGTAACATTTTTGCTTACTATCAATAATAGGTAATAAAGAAACTAAGTCAATTTTAATATTATATAAGTTCAGAATATAATATTAATTAATTTATAAATGGTTAATTATTTTGCATTTTTGATACTGTTAGTGTACATTTTGCATGCATTTAATTACTGTTATTTTTTAAATGTTGATTATTAGTAAATTATACCTATACTTGTTCTTTTTTAGGCTTCAGTTTAAGATATTGTACTATTGTTATTTTCTTGCCTTCTTTGTAATTAATTTCTGTTTACCATGATATAAACATAGTTTTTGCTACTTAATTTATACCTTGTATACTTATGTATCTTTTCAGTATACGTATTAACCGTATCTTTCATTTTTTAACAAATACAAACATGCAATAGCCATAGGCTAGACTTTCCCGATGCCTATTGCGATATGGTTAAATTAACTAATTATGTCTTATAAGTTATAATAATTGTAGGATACCTAATGTTAATATTCTAAAGCTTAATAGCTTATAAAACAATAAAACCAAATATGGTTTACATATCTATTAAGTAATTACATATGTTTTCATGACACCATGGCCTATAGATCAGATAATAAATTAATCTGTATCATATCTATAGCTGTAAAAGTTCAATTTATACCGACGTAACATAAAATTAGTGTCATACAATAAGTTTTTACTTTAAATGTTGTGAATTATTTAATTTTGAAATTAATTCTTAACCAATAAATTAAAAACAATATTTTATTATTATTTTGAATAAACCTTTTTTAATTAATTTTAAATTTTTATAATTATACCTACCTACTTACACCAATTTTTTTTAAAACAAAATGATTATTATATTTAAGATTCTTTATTAGATAGGTACTCAAAAATACAATTATTTTATACAAATATTTAATATTTACAAACATAGTATAATATAATAATTTGTACTTTAACAACAGTAACATATTATTAGTAGACTATTTGTAAACATAATATTTAATTTAAAAACAAAAGTTTCATACCTTAATACTAAATTTTTTATTTACAATATAATCATAGTCGTTCTAAAGATGGTGAAGGGAGGAAAGGGGGACAAGTGCTCGAGGGCATTCATAAATTTAGGGAGTGTCATAAAAACAAATGATAAAAAGAAAAATTTGAGATAATAATTTTAAATTTTACACTGTAATACCGAAGAAGAGTATCTATCAAATTGTTTATATTATTAAAATATTTACTATCAAGTATAAAATGATGTAAATAATGAATTACATATACTTAGTATGTATATAGTTACATGCCTATAATAGTGTATAAATAACAATATTACCAAAGGATAGAATATTATTGATACATTATTCATGATGATATAATATGATTACAATTTATAACTTTGTAAGTACTATACCTTTAGATTTTAAGTACCATAAAAATCTACCATAGATTTGATTTTATATTACGACAAAATGTTGCCACTGCATACCCTGAAATCATAGATACAGCAGAAAAAAAAATTGAAAATTTAAAATGTCCGTAAACAGCTCAAAATATTTATAAAATAAACATATTGTATAAATTTCAAGAATTTACAGTTATTAGATTTTTTAATTACAGCAAATTAGAAAAATCAATACATTAGAACTGAAGTAAATATCCAATCTTGTAAAAATTTGAACTTCAAACGTTCAAAAAAATTTTATTTGACTTTCTGGTAGACATTTTTTTTTGATGAAGGTAGAAAAACTCATGAAGAATCTTGAATTAAATTTTCAAATCTTTGATTTAAAAAGAAAATGTTTATGAATTTTTTACTTAAAACAATTTGCACATTTTCTTGTAGATTTTTTACGTATTTTGTCAGAATTTAAACTTTAAATGCTTATAAAAAAAAAAAATTGTGACTGTTTTTAATGCTTTTCAACTGTCAAGTAATAATATATTAAGAGCCTTGAATTAAATTTTCAACCTTTTTGACCCAACGGATAACAATTCATTGACATTTATAGAAAAAAACTAAATAAATTGGGAACTGAAAATGTCCATAAACCGCTCAAATTAAGTCTAATTATTTTGAAAATGTTATTGTGTATAGAAAATGCTAATATAATCAATACATTCATCTCAGAATCTAAAATATAATGTAAATAATATATATTAACTTGTTTTTTTTATAAATAATAATAATAATAATTTATTAATAGTGTTTCTTTATGATTGTGAATCTCAACACTCAATATTAATTTTAATCATTTGACTTGTATAATTGTAATGAAAAATTGATTATAATTCCTGGTAGGTCTAGTGACTTAAATAAAGGACAATGAGTTGAATTTTTTAAGTTAAGATTAATTTTGAGGAAGTGTGTCTTTAATAAATAATATTATTGTATATTAAGCGAAGCCACCCCACTGCTTACTGTGGTACACAGACTTCTTGCATACCCTGAAAAAAGGTCTAGCTACGTATAGCTACGCCTATGCTCAACTTGGTACATAATACATTATGCAATTAAATTAAATTATACATTAAAAATATAGGTATGTTTACAATTTTTTTGTTTCTGATAGTCAGCAAAATAGGGTTACCAAGTTCCAGATAAACTATCAATGTATTACATGGACAACTCAATTATGTTTTCTTCAGTTTATACATATGTTTTGTCCTTACCAGTTTTAGATGGATTTTATAATTTTTGAAATTAATTATGATTGTGAGGAATGAAACATTAAATTATTGTTGACATTGTAAGAAACAAACTATTGTTTATAAAAATACTGAAAATTTAAATTAAGTTAAGTTGTACCATTGTATAAGCTTATAATAAATGTATTTTCTATCTAATAATTGGACATATTAAATATAATTAAATAAGAATTTATATTTAACTTATGATTAATACTACAAATAACTAAATTACTAATTGGTACCTACAATGAACTTTGCATGTCAATTTGTCTAAAACAAATAATACATTAATATTGATAATAATAATAATCTTTATGCAACGATAAATAATTCAAATTTAATTTTAAATATACAGTGTGTTACAGGCATACACTAGAAAATATAAATAGTTATAATATTTAATACATAGATTTACCATAAATAATTTAAATTTAAATATAATAATAATAATGACACAGTTTAACTTTTACTCCACAATAGCCTAATCAGTTATGTTCCATAGATCCTGAAATTTTTTAAATTGTATTCATTACTTTTATAATTTTTAGTGACAAAATGTATGTAAACTGTTTTGTGCTATATATGCATTGTTTGATATATTATAAAATTTAAAAACGTATATAAATACTGTTTTTTTACAGCTGTGTTACGCAAAAATGTTATATTAAGTGTTCACACATTCAAAAAACGTTAAGAACTGGCCTATATTATACATAAAATGTTATATACTAAAAAATTATTACTTTTTTGAGATGTTAATCATGGTTAGTGTAAAAATATAAATTACACTTAGGTAAACTAGGTCTGTGAATTATATTAATAGTTTAATGTAGGTAATTCGATATTATGTTAGAATATTTTTTTTTTTTTTGTTGATTAATGTTGAATGCGAGAGACATACAGTATCGCAATTTACACAATCGATATCTTAAAATGCTATAAATAATACACAATTCTTTGGTACAATATAAAACTCAATTAAGTTAAAAATAATTTTTGATTTTATTTATACGATTATACCAAATAAATATATATTATAATATGTACTCAGAACAAAATAAATCTGCTTGGGTACAACATTTCAGTCATTAGTATTAATTTTATTTTTATATTAAATATGCATTATATTGGTATGATAGGTAATAATTAGTTTTGAATTTCACAAAATAACTTTATTAATATTTATATGAGATAAAGATTTAAATTTTATGGACATCGAATATAAACAAAAACGAATCATGATTTATTTCCATTGTTCATTATTCAAATAATGAATCGTTATGTGTAAGATAGTTTATTGTAAGTCATTATTTATTATATTATACTCTGTTGCAAGGCCATATCGAGAAATATTTTCAGGGGGTTCCAAAATATATATATTGTAATTTATTGAATTTACATTTTGATATTTGGTTAAAAATAAGATATATTGAAAAAATTTCGGGGTGTGGACCCCCTTCAGATACGGCCTTGCTCTGATGTGAAATTGTATTTGTATATTATAATAATATAATATAATATATAAAAAAAATTAATATGTTTAAATTCGGCGGCCAGTGATAAATGTAATTTGTTGTTTATTCCAAGCCAAATTGATATGATATTTTTCATCTATGAAAATGATATAAACCGTTTTTATTTACTGTATGGTATGTGGTCATGAACATATAATAGGAAGGACTGGCTACTGCTCGACCAGTGTGATTCGCTTATTGTCGCCATTTCAATACAAATCTGCTAGGGTAGCTGCTGTGGCTGTGCTCTACTGCCGCCAATGTAGAAGCGTTAAAAACAAGTAAATAGTAATGCACTAATGCTTCAAATTTACTAACTTCAAGTTGATCTGCATGATATAATTAATTATATCATGTTGTGTAGTACATTATAGTATAAAATATAATATACTTTCACCGATTAAAAATAAAATAGGAGTTATTATTATAATTAATAATGATTGAAGTTTGGGAATAGGATAATGCCAACATTTTAATGATTATTGTAATACTTTCATAAATCTTAATATTGAATACATCAGTAGTCTGCTGCAGTTATTTTGTTAAGGTTAAGTAATAATGATTTATAATATTTATTACAAATTTTCATTATAGGTAGGTTTATCAGAAAATATAGTATAACATATTGCAATTATTATAATATATTGTAACTAATGGCTAATACATACTTGTTAAAACTAAATGAAATGAAAAATTAAAAAAACAATTCTTTCTTAAATATAAAAACTGCCATATATTTTTTTAGTATATAGCAAAATATTTTGTACCTAATAATTAGTTGAATATGTAATTTATTAATATCTAAAATAATTTATCCAGACCAAGATAAAATTAACTATTTTATCAATGTAGGCTGGTATGATAAAATAAAGGTAGGTATTAATAAATCAGAAAATAAAACTAGTGGCTTAAGAAAGCTTTTATCAAATATAGATTTTTATTAAATATAGATTTTTTAATTAAATACTGATTTTTTTTTTTGAATTTTAATGGTTTTATCAAATATAGATTTTTTATTTAATACACACAGCCCCCCACTTTTTCCGATTCGTTTCAAACCAGCGCTAATATAAAATTTAGCAAATTAATTGCATATAGTTGCAAATTGGTGAAAATATATTTGTATTATTGTTATGATGTTTATGAATGTTTATGAATTTTTTTAAATTTAATAATAATGATCAAAAAGATTTCTAAAAATAATTAATTAAAATAATGTAGGTTTACTAGGTATAGGTATCTAAAAGTTATAAGAATAATTAATAACAATGATTTATACATAAATAATTAATACATTTAATTAAAATTAAAATTAAAGTAGTGAATTAATTTTAAATAAAAACAATAAATTGAATATACTAACTATGGATTATAAATACAAAATATCAAAACACTAAAAGTAATTAGTAAAAATTATGTTTATTGAAAATTATTAAAAGTAAAATATTTATAAATAGTGCATAAATAATGTATATTACAGAAGCTCGATACTGTTTGGTAGCATGGTGTAATAAATAAGAGAAACAAAATACAAATAATAAATCATATAATCATATAATCGTATTCTAAAAACCAATTTGCAATTATTTGCAATTAATTTGCTAAATATTGGAGTTGGTTTGGATCGGATCGCAAGAAGTGTTAGTTTTTGTGTTAGTTTTAGTGTTCGTAAAATTCATAGACATTCATAAACGTTATAACAATAATAGTTAGCAATTAATAGTTTACAATTTGCAATTAATTTGCTAAATATTGCTGTTGGTTTGGAACGGATCGGACGAAGTGGGAGAGCTGACCAAATTTGCAAAAAGATTCGCCAAAATTCCAATTTTGATTTGCAAATTTTAATGGTTTTATCAAATATAGATTTTTTATTGATTTTTTTTCAAATATACCTAAATCTTTTTATCAAGTACATATTTTTTTTATTTAATACAAAATTTTTATTGATTTTTTTTTTCAAATTTAGATTTCTTTTTTAAAATACAGATTATTTTAAAAATTAACTGTCTTATCAAATTTAGATTTTTTATTATATATAGATTTTTTATCAAACAGATTTTTTTAAGATTTTAATTTTACTAAGAATTTTTGTACAATAAAATTATTTTATCAAACATTTTAATTAATATTTTTAAAGTGAATTTTTTACCCAATTTTTTTTTTTATCAAATATGGTTTTTTTATTGATTTTACATTTTTTATTAGTTTTTTTTATTGCTTTTTTATCTAACAGATTTTATTTAGAATTTAATTCAATTTAGGTTTTTGTAAAAAATATAAATTGAATACAAATCTGTTTGATGGAAAATTCATAATTTAAAAAATCTAGTCTGAAAAAATGTATCTGTTGGTTAAAAATCAATAAAAATCTGTATTTCAAGGAAAATTTATAAAAAAAAAAATCGATTTTTGATAAAAAAATTCGTACTTTATAAAAAAAATGCGACTTTTATCGATTTTTTAAAAAATTCACCAAAATTCCAATTTTGATTTGCAAATTCTAAAAACCAATTTGCAATTATTTGCAATTAATTTTCTAAATATTGGTGTTGGTTTGGAACGGATCGGACGAAGTGGGGGGGGGGGGGGTTGACCAAATTTGCAAAAAAATTCGCCAAAATTCCAATTTTGTTTTGCAAATTCTAAAAACCAATTTTCAATTATTTGCAATTAGTTTGCTAAATATAGACGTTGGTTTGGAACGGATTGGACAAAGTGGGGGGGGCTGCATGAAGTTAGCCCCCCAAATCATTTTTTTAGTTTGCGAGCGTGCACTAAATTTGCAAATCCTAAAAACCAATTTGCAATTATTTGCAATTAATTTGCTAAATATTGCCGCTGGTTTGAAGTGAATCCGCCAAAGTGGGGGGGCTAACTTCATGACCATTTAGAAGGTACCTATTATAAGTAATGTATAAATCATTTGACTTTTGAGTATTAGGTATTGCTCAATAAACATTTTAAAAAATAACTCAAATTTCAAGGGATATTAGTATATATTATTATATTTACTAAATGTGTATTGGTATACAATACAAATGATTAAAAAATTTACTTTTCTTGTTTACTTCACTCTACTAAAATTAAAAATATTATTTGATTATATTATGGAAAAATAAGTACCTACTTAATTTTCTTTGCTTATGCTTTTCGTAATATTACTTTATAAGTATTTTCATTAAAAATATTCAATAGTTTTGCATAGTTGAATGCTTTTAAATAATTGCTTGATTAATATTTTTTTATTAAAAAAAAAATGCATATGCTTTTATTATAATTATATTTTATAAGTCAATACATTTATATCTTTTTTTTTAAAAACATTAATGTTAAAGTTTGTTAATAACTTAATATTATTAATATGTAAACATTATTATACATTTATATTTTATACCTATAATCCGTGTGAATATTTTATATTATATGTATATAACCTATATATATATAAAAATGCTATAAGGGGGGAAGGTTGGTTTTATTTTGCCCCCCCCCCCCCTTGAACAGCATGTATAACCGCCACTGTTGGATGCTCAAGCCAATTCCTAACTTATAACATTTAATTTTTCATTAATTCCCATTTCAGTCCAAAATTTCCTATTGTGTGCTGTTCTATCACAAACTACTCCATGAAGAAAAGCACCTGCTTTTTCAAGAACTGTGATTGCTTTTATCATCAATTGGGCGAGCACCACACCTTTAGTTGGACCATTTGAAGCGAATACCCCAATTGGTTGGGCATAACTGTTGGCTATAGGTACAAACATAAAAACCAACCCGCGGTTTGCTTTATCAGAGAATGATTTTCCCTTGTCACCATCATCTCCAAAATCTACCAAACCTGAAAAATTTTACAATACCAATTAAAAACTAGCATATAATATATTAAGTAGTTAATCATTGGTCACCTGTATATGTAAGGTTGACAGAATTAACAGATTCACTTTCACGAGTAGATATTTCATCAAAAACAATTATACCCTGTTGTTTAAATTCCCCTGTTTGAGAAAGATGAAGACTGAATAGTTGCAAAAAAAAGAAAGATAAAAGACATAATTAATAATATTAATATATACAATGTTATCTTGGTAAAAAGTACAAATATTTAAAAAAAAACTTTATTTCTTATTTACCTCCTTATGGTCCTTCACAAGATAAAGGCATAATATCATGATTTCTAATAAAATTGTAACTGCAAGGAGAACGCATATTGAACAGCATACATAATAGCAACCAATCTTCAGAGTACCTACATCTATTTTTATAATTGACTTATAATGCAGATAAAATTTGAAGGAAAGCAATTTGTTGGTTATTTGGAACTGCATTTTTGAGCAATCTTTCTTCAAGACTAATAGAAGTTAATTCTGAAATTTGTTTTTGTAAATTAAAAATATTATTTTTAAGCTTTTTATTTAATATCATGGTTTGATTTTTCTTATTTCTTGTGACATTTATGAGCACTAGAAAATAATACTCCACTCTACCAGACTACTATTAAAATTAGGATCAGAATCATAATAGTTTTAATTTAATTTAAAGATTTTATTAAGGATGCAAATTTCCAGAGAAGTGACTAAATTTATATCATATTTTATAATTTATGTCTAATAAATGATAAATCATATTGCAAATTATTGTGTATTGAACTACCAACCTTTGTCAAAAATTTTGTTTATATATTTCTTCAATAACTACAAATTATGTTTGAAAAATGTATATGAAGTTTTTAAATTTAAATGCAACCTCACAAACATGATCATTTACCGGGATAGCTAGTTGTATATATTTAGATATTGTACAGTATAATCTAGTACAGAGCTCAAATTTTTTTTGTCAAGAGACTCATTTAAATACATTTAATGTATAACTGTCAAGGTCCCCTTAATGAAAGTTATTAATTGTTTTTTCTAAATTAGGTATATTATACTAAAATTATTAAAATGTATAATAAATTAATGTTTTAATATACTTTTGAAAAATATTAATAATAGTATTAACATTTAAGTATTTACATTTTTTCCATAAACGCTTTAAGTCTAAAGAAAATAAGCACTGATCTAGGATGTCCATATAAATCTATCAACCATTTAGCATATGGATATGTTTCTATCCCCAGGATCTCCGTTAATATATAATAATATACATATACCTAGGTAATAGCATTGATTTTATAATATACTATAAATACTATGAATACTATAATATATTATAAAATTAATGTTGATAGGCACAACTGAGTAATAAATGCTTATAAAAAGGTATTCAAAATATATGCATTTTGGTAACACATAGGTGATATGAGTACTAGTATTTAACTCAATATCAACATATTATGAATTGTATTTAAAATCAATATATAAATTAATAATTAATAATTGTTGTTTGTTAATTGTAATACTTTGAAAGCATTATGTATGATAATTTAGTGAATTAACTCTTACATTTTTCTTATATTTTTCTTGTAATAGAAAATTTAAAATGACAATATTTAATAATATTAATAATTGTATTTGATAAAAATAAAGTATTTAAATACATGCATACAAATAATTTAGAACATAGAAGTTAATGACAGCAATGAAAAATGTTGAATTTTATTCCTTAAATCATAATTTATTTTCAATTTTCTATGGCTTTGGTGTACTAAAGTGTTCGTTTATCGGCCGGTGGTGACGACTATCTGTAGTAAAATTTTCAATCAAGTTTTCAAACAAGTGATGACACCTTATCAATACACCTTGCGTAAGCGTTACGACGTTATCAGTTATCATTACGCCTGTAAGCTGGTTATCAATTTGTATTCTATTTGTTTTTGTATTAGTTACGTTTAATTTCACAACTTTTTAACCAACTTTTATAATATTGTATTGTAATGTACTATTATACTGTTAATTATCCTAGTGTTAACTTTTAGTTTATTCATTTCAACATTTTGAACTACGACAAGTCAGTTACTTATGGTAAAAACTAAAAGTGATTTCTAATTTTAAGTTTATTCTATAGATTAATGATTATATGTGAACATTGTTTATGATCTGTGTTAATACTTCATAATTCTAACGACGAATGCGTCAATACGTCTCGTATTTTACCTACCACTTTATGAATTTGATGGACTACAGTTGTATTATATGTAACTGCAATGCAATTCATGAGTATATAATGAATATTCAATTATCACATAATTTAAATCTAAACAAATCTCCTCACTAGAGATTCAATACGGTCTGATTCAAGATTCATACGTCCTCAAGTACGTCATATCCATTATTTATTAATTATTATCTCAAGTCGTGGTTATTATAAAACAAATCTAACCTTTTTTTTATTTTAAAGTCACCGCGCCCTCGCTTGTTAGTCAAGACATATTGTATACCCGTTCACTTATCCAAAGTCGCAAAACAACTGTTTCGAATGAGGAAACCGATAAAATAAAGTGAGCTTCAGCGGGTGTTGAAATGGATGCTCGTCCGCACCAAAATTAAATTTCAATAATCTTTTGGTGTTTTCATATATTAGGTGTCAATAAAAGGCAATAGTAAGTTTTTACACAACATGCAAGTAAGTTGCCATCAAGAGTTGACAAAGAAAACGTATTGCGTGCTGGCAGGACACCTCCGGACATGCAGTGTTTGTTTGGACGATGACTATTGCATTGCTCATATTTGTGTTTAAAATATTCTCATATTTTTTTGTATAGCTGTAAGATGGATGGAGAAACTTCAAAACCTGAACTGTCGTTTGACGGTACTGTAGAAAGATTTAAAGATACATCCTCTGGTTTATAAAATGGATTTATCGTTGAACTTGAAATTCTTTTCTGAATAACCAACTTCTAAAGGTAAGTAAAGTATTTACAAACATTCAATGGAATCAGATAAATTCTATCTTTTTTATACATGTATTTTTTATAGCTGAAAAAAATTTGGAAGTGATGCATGAATGAAAAGTTTTATTAGAATTATTGAAAGATTGTCGACAAATAAAAACAAAAGTTACTGCTTTAAGAAATCTGAATTTATTTTTAAAGTTATTGCTTAACGAAACTACTCATCAACTAACCAAATTTAAGGTAATGCATTGTTTCTGGTATTTTAAGCTTAGTATATTATCAGGTGAACAGTCAACAAATTTAGTTTATGAACATTTTTGTCCTCAGTCAATATATAGTTGATACATATTATGGTAGTAAAAATATTTTAAGTTTTGTCCCAGGCTTGCATAAATTCACATATTTTGGTCACTTTGGTTTTAATATACCCATCTCCCTGAAAATCTGGAAATAAGACTAGTTTTAGTTGACAATTTTGTAATGTTTGTAATATTCGTATACTCCCCGTGATAAATTATACAAATTATTATTTCTTATTTTTAAATTTTTAAAAACAAATATAACTACGATGTACATTTTTACATTATGTTTTTTTCTTAGAAGCGTTTTAAGCAAAGCTGGGCATTAACGAGTTAATAGTTAATAGTTAAAAAGTTAATTTTAACTTGGAGAAAAAAAAAGGTATATTTACGATGAATTTCTAATATAATTTTATAAATAAAAACTAATATCACTAATATGCCGTATTAATTAGGAAATAATTAATAATAATATAGGGGTAATTATGTACCTTACACTAATTGTCCGTATATAAAGACACCCAGTGTCGGCCTGGCACAGCAACGGCCCATGAATCAGTTTTTAATGAGCCCCACAATGAAATACAAAAGTTACTTGACATTTTGGTGAAGAAATGCTCACCAAATTTTTTCTTTCAAAAATACATTATTTTATTCAAATTCTGCTTTTTAGAATTTTTAAGTATATCTAAAGACCATATTATATTAAAATTCCTGATATTTTATGTACTACTATTAGAGTGTCCCGAGGCTATACAAACTTCTATTTTTTCAATGAGAATTTCCTTTTTTACTGCAAATTAATTAGCAGATGATGTTCTTGTAAATGTAGATATATGTAAATCAAAATTCTAATGAGAAATACTGAATTATTAATAATTATTAATTATTAATAATGGTTATACTAAGGATAATAATATTTAAATACTGTTTTACGCTAAAAAACTATAAGTACCTACCTAATATTAGACATAGTACATACCTTTTCACTATTCAGTATACCTACCTATTTAATAATTGTAACAGATAAATTATCTTGATAAATCAATGGTAATTAGTACTAACTACTAACATTTTCAAATCTATTCAGCCAATTTCCATATACGTATTATTCTTAGTACACAAAATTATATAACTCAAAAACTACTAGTTCAAATTTTGATTTAGATGCATCAAAGTTCTCAAAAAAAAATATCTGCTGAGTAATTAAAATTAAAAAAGAGGATTCCTATTTGAAAAAAAGAAGTTTGTACTATAGCAACATCATCTTTAAATAGTATCAAAAATCTTAAGTATTCAAAAATCTTCAAGTGAATTAAAGAATTCTGAAAATCAGAATTTGAATACAATTTGTACAATTTGAGTAAAAAAAGGTGGATAAGTGGATGTCGCTCTGCTGTACAGTAGGTTACAAGTGGGTCACTGTAATGGATGGTGTTAAATTTGAATTCAATGATATAATATCATTTTATAAAAAAAACGATTCTGAGCGAAAATGGTCAGTCAGCCTATGATATTACCAAGTATATTTGATGATATTATTGTGAATAAAGTAATTTATATATAACCTATTTACGCGGAACCTTGTTTTAAATTTTAAATCCTTAGCCATAAAAGTTAAACATTTTATACATTTTTAACTACAAAATAATTAATAAATTATAAATTTGATAAATGTTGTCAAAATTTGATATTTAAATGCTTATAAAAAAAAATTGTGCCTATGTATTTTTAATATTTTTCAACTTCTATTAGAACGATATATCAGGAGCCTTATATTAAATTTTCACGCTTTTTTACCCAACAAATAAAATTTTATTGATATTTATAGAAAAAAAAACTAAAAAAATTGAAAACTGACAATGTCCGTAAAAGGCTCAAAAAGAGTCAAAATATTTTCAAAATTTTATGGTGTATAGAAAATGCTAATATAAACATTCAGTGAATTTTTCAAGTATCTACAGTCATTCGTTTTTTAATTACAATAAAATAAGAAAATTATTGCATGAGAAATCGAGTGGATATCAAATGTTATAAAAATATAAATTTTAGGCGCTCATAAAAATTTAATTTAAGTTTCTTGTAGATATTTTTTTTTTGATAATGGTAAACAAACTTTATGAGTAATCTTATATTACATTTTCAAATCTTAGATTTAAAAAGAAAAATTTTCATGAATTCTCAACTCAAAATAATTTGCTAATTTTCGTGATTTTTCAGTATTTTGTAAAATTTGAACTTTAAATGCTTATAAATAAAAACTGTGACTTAGGATTTTTAATTTTTTTCATCTGCCTTTGAAACAATAACCTAGGAGCCTTATATTAAATTTTCAAGCTTTCAACCGATAAAATTGTATTGATATTTATAGAAAAAAAAACTAAAAAAAATTGAAAACTGACAATGTTCGTAAACAGCTCAAAAAGAGTCAAAATATTTTCAAAATTTTATGGTGTATAGAAAATGTTAGTATAAACATTCAGTCAAAATGTCATGTCCCTACGGTCATTTGTTTTAGAGTTACACCAAAAACCAAAATCGATTTTATCAAAAACAGATTTTGCGTAAAAATTCCCGTTTTTCCTTAATTTTTCTTTTGTTTTTCACATCGATTTTGAAAACTACTAGGAAATTTTTACTTTTGACCTCCCAAAGTACCAACTAGATTCACTTTCCTATCAGAAAAGTTACTGTTGAAGAAAATCCAAGCACTTTTACTGTCCTAAAAGGTGATGACAGACACAAAAATAAAAAATTAAAAAAAAAAATTAAAAAAGAAAAAGAAAACACACATCATTGTAAAATCAATACATTCATCGCTTCGCTCAGAATCTAAAAAATAGGGTAAGCAAACTTAAAAAATAACTATAATTTTAACGCTAAGCGTAACGAGGAGAATCATTCGTTTAAGGGGCCTCGCTATAGCATTGATTTAAGGAGAATCATTTTTTCAAAGAAAATCATTTCAATTTCTAATCTCGTCGTCGCCACCCGAGATCTATCTTAGTCATAAATGATTATTAGTGTGTATGGCGTCATTGCTGGTCAACATTTCAGTATGTAATATTGTGATCATGAAAAAATTTTTATTTTTCACTCCAACATTCGATTTTAATTCCAACAATACGTTGCAACGAAGGGGCACGGCTGCTTTCGGGGTCCAGTGGCCACAGCGAGGCAGACACTGTGCACAATTTAATAAATGTATAATAGTACCTACTTATGTTGATTATTTATTATCCTTTTAAATATCAAATTTATTTGTATTGACTTGTATTAACGAAATTGAAAATAATTAATAATAAATAGCCTTCTTTTGGTCAATTTTGATATCAATCAATTTTGTCATATCACTTCTTAGTGTTAACGTGGATTTGTTTTTAGGTTTGCTGTTGATTACAATACATTATATTGGTGTCTTAACAATCAATAACGATGGGTCAATTTGAATGTACAAATCGCATATACAACAGCAATGATGAGCTTATTATACAATATTCTACTACTTATAGTAGCTACAATATTCCACAAAATGCTCTTAATGCTCTGTTTAAAGTGCTTAAATATGATGCTGGTCTTTCGTTTTTACCAAAAGATTCTCGTACATTACTTCAGTGTAAATCTACAAAAATAACAAATTTAAGAAATGTAGAGCCAGGAGGTTATTACTATCATTTTGGTTTAAGTGCTGGTATAATAAAATATTCATCTATTCTGTCTTTGCCTGATGTTATTAAACAATCCAAATTTTAGCCTTTATCAAAAAACAGTTCAAGCCAATTTTGGCCCATATTAGCTTACATAGTTCCTCATCATGAACATGTCTTTCCTGTTGGAATATATCACGGTCATCAGAAACCACAGAATAGTGATGACTTTTTAAAAAATTTTGTTTCAGAAGCTGTTTTCCTTACATCTGATGGTATTTATATTAATAATATAAAGAAAAATGTTGTTATAGAAGTGATATGTTGTGATGCACCTGCGAAGGCCTTCCTCATGAAAGTTAAAAGTCATTCAGGGTTTTTTTCTTGTACACGCTGTACAATTGAAGGTGAATATCAACAAAGCCGTGTTTGTTTTCCTTACTTAGAAAATGGTATCACTATTAGAACACATGATGACTATGAACAAATGAAACATGAAGAACATCATACATCCATTACAACTTCAAGTATTTGTTCAATTTCAAATGTAGATATAGTTCAATCATTTTCCATGGATTATATGCATTTAGTGTGCCTAGGTGTTATGCGTAAATTAATTCATTTATGGATGGGTTATACTAAAGCACCCATGAATATACGAATACCTAGCTGGAAAATAAATCAAATAAACAATGCACTTAATAATATCAAGATAAACAGTATCACAAAAGATTTCTCTCGCAAACCACGAGCTCTTGTAGAAATAAACCGCTGGAAAGCAACTGAGCTTCGTCAGTTTTTACTATAATATACTGGTATGGTTGTGTTAAAAAATGTATTAGCTGATGATTGTTATCAAAACTTTTTAATACTTTCTATCAGTATGAGAATTCTTTTAAGCCACAATCATAAAAAATTTGTTAACTATGCTCAAAAGTTACTAGACCATTTTGTCAAAACATTTGAGCAGTTATATGGATCACACTTAGTTTCTCACAACGTACACGGGTTATTACACTTAACTGAAGACTATAAAAGATATGGACCATTGGACAACTGCAGTGTTTTCCCGTTTGAGAACTATATGAAGAATCTTAAAAGAATGCTTCGTAAGCATGATAAACCGCTACAACAAGTTGTGAAACGGTACGAAGAACAATCCCCTAGTAATACCAATGATCAAAATGAAACTAAAAACAAACTAAATTTGACTTCAAAAAAGCCTGATTGCTATATTTTACCCAAAGAAGGTGATGTGGTTCAAATTGATTCAATTATTAAATCAAACGATCATAATTTAGAGGCTATTACTGGACAAAGGTACTTGATCAAGGATCGACGACCTATTTGAAACTCCGCTGCAATCATCTAAAATCGACATTTTTCTGGTCAAGAATCTTTCGGAAAATACAAAAGAGTGGAAAATATCAGATATAAAAAATAAATTATTGTTCTTTGAATTTGAAAACCAACAAAATATAACAATGTCTATTCTGCATAATTAATATAGTTATAATGTATGATAAATAAAATTGAAATAATTATTATAATTTAAATATTAACAAATATTAGTACTCATTTAAATTATTTTATCATATATTTAGATATATTATACAAGTATTATGTGGTATAAAATTTATTTTAATATAAATATTCATCTCGGTATTCATTATTTCTATATTGAATATATGCTGTATATATTTCTTTATTATTAAATATCTTTTCAAAAAAATGGACTTATTTTAAAATCTTTCATTTTATAGTATGTGGACTGTTGTGTATTTTGAAGCTGATAATACGGTAGACGTTGTACCAAACTTTTGGTTCAAGAACGGTTTATGTGAGTGGCCTAATAAAACCAATAGAATGGATACCAAAACAACAATTAAACGTAGGATTAAACCTGATGAAATACATTTTAAAAAACATAAGGCAAGGGTTATGTTGACCAACATTGGTAAGTATTATTTAGTAAAATTACAAAAAAAACTATAATAATCTATACTTAATATAACATAGATAATAATAATAGCAAATTTATAATTTTATTAGCTAGCTTTGAAGAAGCTGAATCCAAAGCAACCAAGGCACAAGTAACTTCAGAATTGTCATCTAATGAAGATCATATTATTAAGGCTACAAAAAGTGTCAAAAGAACCAAAAATAACATACCCACAGAAACAGTTGTATCAAAATTACTAAATCCTCCAATATACTTAGAAGAGTCTGATAACGGTTTGTATTGAAACTTTCTTAGCATTTATAATTTATGTGTTATGTCTTAGTGGTGATTTATTTTATTTTAATCTCTTCAATGTATGAACTTTTGTCCAATATACAATATATAACTATAATATAACATTAGATGATATATTAATAATATAATGATAATAATGATAGAAGTAATATAATTTAACTTTCTATCTATTCAAGAGTAGGTATACAATATAAAGAAGATAAGAAAACAAAATAATTTTATTATTATAATAAAAAATAATAACTTCTATTATATCTTATATTACCTATATATCTTTTATTTGTCTTTCATCTAAGCATAACTTTAAAACATTTTAAAGAATTGGTGATTTCTAAACAGTATTTTATTTCAGAATCAACAGCAGATGATTCTGATAAGGATATAAGTTATAGACCAGGAAATATATCTGACACGACATTGTTACATGATTCAAATAATAAATCTCTTGAAAATGAAACTGAAACCACTGGTAATGGGGAAATTGATTTAGAGACTACCATTGATATTCCTGAATTTTCTGGATCAGCACAAAAAAGAATGAAAATGTCTTACAAAAATGATCATTCATTATCGACCCAGGAAAACCACATTCCAGAACATGGCTTATTTATTTCACCATCAACTGCTGCAGAAAATGAAACTGATCAATGTATGTATTATAATTATTACTGTTTATTGATTAATATACTGAAGAAAAAGTTCACTTAAAGTAACCAAATTATTTCTTTAATTGAGTACATATATTTAATGTACTTTAAAAAAATGTAATTCTTATAAACCAGTGGAACCATAATAGTAATTTTACTTAGAACTGATAATTTGTAGACACTAGTGAATAGCTATTCTTACATTGGAAAATAATAAACTATATTGACTAACATAAATAAAAGGATCCCACATTTTGGGGTGAATATATCTATACATTTTAAGTATTTGATATACTATAAAAATAAAAGTAAAAAAAATATTCAATACATAATTATATTATACTGTTTTTTAAGAACTATTTTTTTATTATTAAACATAAGATTTGCGTACTTATTATTTCAGCTTTCAAAAAATTCATAAAAAGATCTCTTACAACTCTAAAATATGATGTTGAAAGTATACATAAACGTATGGATGTTTTTGAAATATTACTGGAAAAAATTGATGACAAGCTTTCAGCAAAGTCAAACAGTTTTGCTGAAACTTTTGCCACTCATGAAGACATTAATATAATAGAAACTGACTTCGATCTTAGTCAAATGGAAAACAAATTAACTAATGATTCCTTGTACAGATCTTCTGTGGTATGTAGTTTATTAAGATGTTAATAAATAAAAAAATCATTATGATATGCTACATCTAATATACACAAGTATTATTTTTAATATGTAATAATTCAATACAATCATTGTTAAAATGCTTTTATGTATAGGTACCTAATCATTTTTTTGTATTACATTATTTCTTTTTTCTATCAGTAATTATTTTCTTTAAATAATATAAGATATTAAAGAAGTTCAGCTAAAATTTAACATTTAAATAAGTTAGATAAAATGCACCTTGGTAATTAAATAAATTAGATTTATTAAAAATAATACTTATATGTATCACATAATTATACTAATGCATAACACGGTTCTATAGAATAAATTATGTTTTATAAGTCAAAACTTTATCTCGATTTTTGAGCAACTCTCTGCCAGAAACCATCCGCAAAATGATGCAAACATTGTTTAGTGACACATTTCTCATGAATTACTCTTACATTGGTTTCAAGGGAAAAAATCAATTTTCAACTTTACAAAGTTGCAGTATTATATTTGGTAAGTAAAAACATAAAAATACATACAAAAATTTGTCTAGAACTAGTGTTGTAAGTGAGCTTTACCAAGAATTACTGAATATGTACAAAAAATTTCATCAAAATCTGTCAAGCCATTTCGGAGGAGTATGGCAACGAAAACTGTGACACGAGAATTTTATATATTAGATATTTTTATATATTTATAATTTCTATTTGTAAAAATTAAAAATGTAATATAATATAACATTATAGTTAATTTTTATTAATTTATTATTTTGAATTTTAGAAGCAGTCCGCTCTATAAAAAAATTTGCAGACATTCCAAATATGGAAGTAGAGAAACCATTGAAGAATTGGATAGCTCAAGCTGCACAGCGAGAAAAACTAAAAAAACAAAAAAATGATCAAAAATGAACATGCCATTAATTAAAAAAATTAATAAATCCATTGATTAATTATAATTGAATGATATTTTTTTTTTTGAACTTAATTAAATCTTCTACTCATTTCTTCTTCCTTATCATATATTCTTTTCATCAAAATACAACATAGGTAGTTATATGTTATAGTTGTATGTTATATGTTATATACAAGTCATATTAGAATATTGGTTAATTGGTTAAAGTTTATTTGTCTGCAAATAGTTTAAAAGTATCATGGATGAATCATGTAAAAACATTTGATCCTAAACATTTTTAAAATATATCTAATTAATTATATAAGAAACATTTGGTTACAAACATTTTTAAAAATATTGAAAAACCGCTGAAAATGGGATTTTAATTTCTAACGCTTTGTTTATCATCATAGAAACAAATAAAAAATAAAATTATACAATTAATTCAACTTATAGGCTATAATAAATAATAAAAATATAAAATAACCAGACTCCGCTCAGAATCATTTTTCTTATACAATGATATATCATTGAATTCAAGTTTAATACAATCCATTATACATTAACCCATTTGTAACCTACTGTACAGCAGAGCAACATCCATCACTTACCCGCTTTTCTTTAATTACGTTTAAAATATTATTCCATTATTTTTATTATTCAAACATAACAAAATCGATCAATTATTATATTTTTACGAGATTTGCTTAAAAAATCGTTCTACATTTTTGATGTGTAACAAACGCTTATATTTGATAACCTAATGAATGGTTATCGGAATTTATCTGTTCTCAATAACCAATTATTACATTCGATAAACGATTCCTGAAAGTTACTCGACTTATTAAGTTCTTATGAGTTTTCAAATTGTTAATTTTTAATTATATGAACATTATTTTCGAAGAGCTGGAGTTACATTTTCCTTGTACTAATGATTGAATTAAGAGTAAATTTATAAGAACGTCACGCTAGCACATGGTTATTAGGTACTTATTTGTTATTATTTATTACTTATTACTAGGCCCGGAACTTGATGACCTAAAAATCTTTAAAAAATACACACACAAAAAAATGTTAAAATGACTTATAAACATCAACAAATGACTTAAAAAATGACCACAGAAATACCAAAAATTACTTTATAATGACCTAACATTTTTAAAAATTTAATGTTAAAATAATTACGTTTTATACAATTTATGGGTCATAAATCGTATTAATTATAGGTTCTAGCTCTTTAAAAATGTTTACTCTCAAAAGAGCCTTCAAACAATTTTTTTTGAAATTTGAAATAATTCGATCAACTTTCACTACAGTTTATTAAATAATCGTAGATTGCTACAACAAACGATAAAGTTAATGTACGTCGATAATCGACAAGCGTATGGATGGAAACTAAATATATTACGCTGAAGTTAGATCTTAAGGAACACAGTTACTGTGCTACCTTTAAAATACACTCTAAGATTAAAGTTAACTAAACTACACTTGTACTACTGTCTACTGAACATTAGGTAGGTAACTTAATGTTTTCTCTTGCTGGATGCAGATTCATACCTTACCATAAATACGGGTTGGCGTACAGACATCCTCTATTGTTATATATTTTAACATCTTTATAATATAATATGATAATATTTTATGCTATTATATAATAAATTATTTAAAAAAATCGTATTGATAAAATTGCTCCCATCATTCTACCGTTTTTAACGAATATTTCTGAAAAAGTATAAAATATACCAAATATAACTACGATTCCACGAGTTAATGCCTAAGAAACAGCTATGTAAAAAATGTTCCATGTATAAGTTAAAAAGTTGTGATCTAAGATTATTAAGTAGTAAGTAATGACTATATTTTAGTTATTGTTCCTAAATAATTGTTTTTGTGTAAAGATTTAAAACTGTTGGTATAGTGTAGTCAAAATGTAAAATACTAAAGTCTCAACCACCAAAAAACAAAATTATGGTTTTGATCATAACCTACGTGTAAACTATTATAAAACATAGTATCCGACGGATACACAGTGTACTAACTACTAAGATTATGACTAATCGTTATAATTTATGAACTTTATCGTTTTATCATTAAATTTGTATGCAGAAATTAGAAAGTGTTTTCGGTGGGATATCATTATATCTCACATATTTTTTGTACAATACGATGTTATGAATTATAAATATTTTTAAGTAATAATTTTAGTTCTATTGTATTTTATATTTTTATGGAATGTTCATCGGTTCATGATGAATAGTTTAATTTTAAGCGATTAGTTTAATACATTTTATTCTTATGTAATTATTTCAGTATTTGGGTGTAGCACTCTATAGGTATTTTGTACCTTTAAGACACTCTATAACCTTGGTAAAGAAAATATAATAATATTTCTTTGGTGCTTACTCTGTCACTCCCTCTCTCTCTCTCACACACACACGCCACACACTGTTTCCAAACAAACACGTATTCTATACGATACACGTGTGCTCAAGCTCACGCACGCGCACGCACATTACGTACACTCTCTGCACGTACACTCACAATGTATTGTATTAGAAGAAGGCACAAAAGCCGCCGACACTGTAGCAATAACCCCAAGGCCACTCGTCCGGAATGCGACGTTGTTAAAATTTAACGATTGGTATAGTGATAATACCCCGCGGACACCTCTACTCTGTTCATGAACCCCTCGAAAAGACCCATTACACTGCGTGTTTGAGCAGCTGCTGTGCGGCGCGATCGCAGCTGAAGTATTGAAAATAATATTTTTTCTCGTAGTATTGATGATTTGAACACGTCTAATTTACTTTCCTCGCTACAAATTTTTGTTTCGAGTTGTATCTTTGAAATTACAATAGTTATATTATTACAAAACTTTTGCACGACAATGTCGAACACAACTGTACAGATTACAGGATTATTACATCGCAAAATATATTATGATAAAATCCGTTTATTCGTTATTGACTTTTATAGGCCCTTAGTAGACGGTAATCGGAATAAAAGTCCCCAAACTGCCATATTACCCACAACCACATGCAAATGGTTAAACAAATATTTTTTGCACGTTAATTAGTATCTATAATTACCACATTATTAATATTTAATTACAAACACGTATGTTATATTATATTATACTATATTATATCATTCAAAAAATTATATGTAGTGATAATAGAATATTAATGATAATATTATAAATAATATATTGTTTTAAATTACGATAATATGTTATGTGTAATTCAACTTAACGACAAAAATATGTGAATTATAATATTCTCAGACAACATTTTTTTGTTTAAAAATATTATGATAACATAATCATGAATAATATTAGTATAAAGTAATTTTAATAATATTATTATCATTACAGAATGCTGTCTGGGTTGTTGTTTCAAATTTTAGAAAATTATTTATAATATTATATATTTATATATATATTAATTTTTTGAATGATACAAAATAGTATAATATTATAATATAATATACGTATTTGTAATTAAATATTGATAATGTGGTAATTATAGATACTAAATACTAATACAATTAACGTTTACAAAATAATTGTTCAACCATTCGCATATGGTTGTGAGTAATATTGTAGTGTAGGGATTTTTTTCCTATGATCGGAGATTTTTTTTCCCGAGGAAGTTTTAGTAATAAAATTAGTTCTATTGTATTTTATATTTTTATGAAATGTTCATTAGTGCATGCTGATTAATTTAATTTTAACCAATTTGTTTAATACATTATATTCTTATGTAATTATTTCAGTATTTGGCTGTAGCACTGTATGTACCTTGTACCTGTACAACATTCTATAACCTTGGTAAAGAAAATATAATAATATTCTTTCCCCTTAGTGCTTCCTCTATCTCTCTCCCACACGCCACACGCTGTTTCCAAACAAACACGTATTCTATACGACTAAAGTTATTGACTATATATACGATACAGGTGTGCTCGAGGTCACGCACGCGCACGCACACTACGTACACTCTCTGCACGTACACTCACAATGTATGGTATTAGAAGAAGACACAAAAACCGCCGACACTGTAGCAATAACCCCAAGGCCACTCGTCCGGAATGCGTCGTTGTTAAAATTTAACGATTGGTATAGTGATAATACCCCGCGGACATCTCTACTCTGTTCATGAACCCCTCGAAAAGACCCATTACACGGCGTGTTTGAGCAGCTGCTGTGCGGCGCGATCGCAGCTGAAGTATTGAAAATAATATTTTTTCTTGTAGTGTTGACGATTTGAACACGTCTTATAATTTACTTTCCTCGCTACAAATTTTTGTTTCGAGTTGTATCGTTGAAATTACAATAGTAATATTATTACAAAACTTTTGCACGACAATGTCGAACACAACTATACAGATTACAGGATTATTACATCGCAAAATATATTATGATAAAATCCGTTTATTCGTTATTGACGTTGAATTACACTTAACGACAAAAATATGTGAATTATAATATTCTCAGACAGCATTTTTTTGTTTAAAAATATTATTATAACATAATCACGAATAATATTAGTATAAAGTAATTTTAATGATATTATTATCATTACAGAATGCTGTCTGGGTTGTTGTTTCAAATTTTAGAAAATTATTTATAATATTATATATTTATATATATATTAATTTTTTGAATGATACAAAATAGTATAATATTATAATATAATATACGTATTTGTAATTAAATATTGATAATGTGGTAATTATAGATACTAAATACTGATACAATTAAATTTTAAAAAATAATTGTTCAACCATTTGTATGTGGCTGTGAGTAATATTGTAGTCTAGAAATTTTTTATAATAATATTTAAATATTTTCCGACAAAATTACTATCTATGATAAGATAAAATAAATTCAAGAGAATTGGATCAGTGTATGGGCATGACGTATAGAGATTTAAATTGAGTTGTATTACTTGTATTGAAATATTCGATATTCGAAAATCGTTGAAACTCTTAAAACTATTTTAAGTCATCGGTAATCTTGAATTAGTTAATTAAATAATGTTTTAAAATTGTTAATTATATCATTGTTTGCCGAATATCCGAAACTATATATAATAATAATATAGACGTGCGCACGGGTGCAACGAATAGTGGTTTCGCCGAACCTATCCCACAATTTATTTAAAAGGCTCATATTATATACTATAATATCTATACAAACGTGGACTTATAATTGTCCCTAAAAAATGTTTCAAATAAACTCGTTATTAGTTTTTAACTATAATTTCTTCATTCGAGGACATAAATGCGACGATGTTATGGATATTTTTTACTTTTACCTCATATATGCCCGAGTAACTAAGGGCAACTATTTATGCATAACAATGACGAATACATTTCTACCAATTTCCACTATACTATTATAACCTGTAAAATAATAGCAACCATTTATAAACAATTTTTTTTTTTGGATTTTC
Source organism: Metopolophium dirhodum (assembly GCF_019925205.1). Lineage (NCBI taxonomy): Eukaryota > Metazoa > Arthropoda > Insecta > Hemiptera > Aphididae > Metopolophium > Metopolophium dirhodum. The sequence goes on along the minus strand of NC_083565.1, from coordinate 30,497,902 downwards.
ATCGTTAAACTGAATCTCAAAATCCTAGTGTAAATACCTCTTTAAAATGTGAATTTTGAAAAAATTGGGCACTACTACACGGTAGTCGGTAGTACGAAGTATTGTCAATATTTCAGGTATCTAGCTATCATAGTTTAGGTTCTATATACGTTTATCAGCCAGTAAGGACACGGTCGATTATATATATATATACTATATAGATATAATAAGCTATATAAATAAAAAAAAAATATATATAGATATTATAATAGGTATAAATAATTAAAATATATATATATTGAATTATTATATGAATGTTTAATGTCAAAGAAAATTTATAAAATGTTGTGATCAGTCACTTGTATAATGTACATATACAGACACAACCATGCACTTACCTAAATAATTCGTTTTTTTACAAGAGTCAAGAAGGAATGATCTAAAAGTTGCTTATCTATTTATTATAAATTATAATATTTAGTTGGTTCTTTTTAAAAAGGTCATTTTCAAATGTTATCGTTTTATTACGGTCAAAGGAAAGTTATCGACGAATTTCGGATAAATGATATATTATATTGGGCGATTGTAAACTCCGCCAGAATACCGGTTAGATAAAAAGGTAATTAAAAGGTCTATTGTAAACTCCAGCAGTTTTATTTTCTTACCTGAAATGGGTGTATGTAAACTCCACCACTTTTATTATGAATATTATATTATATGAATTGTATGCTCTTAGCCGTTAGAGAATTTTTAATTTTTGACTTCATTTTGATATATTTTATGTAAAATGTATTATTTATTTATAACTATTATATTTTAATATGGACGATTATTAATTAATATTATGAAAATTATTATATCAATTGTACGCTCTTATCCGTAAGATAATTTTTAATTTTATTTATATTTGGCTTCTATAACTATTATATTTTAATGTGGACGACTACTGATTATTATTATTATCCTTTTTTTTATTTTATAATAATAATTATATTAATTTTATACTGTTCATTGATTTTTTTCACTGGCGGAGTTTACATGACCTCAATTTTACCTGATATTTTTCAGTGGCGGAGTTTACATAATCCCAATTTTACCTGTTTTTTTTTACTGGCGGAGTTTACAGTAAAAAAAGGTACCTGTGTCGGAGTTTACATGCGCCCATTATATTAATATGGTATATTATCAATTATCATAATTAAAAAACAAAAGTATGTACATGTATTTTGTCAAATAAATTAAATGAATACAAAAAACTGGCTACAATTAATTATTGTTAAGTTATGCATAGCAATGAACGTTATGAAAATACAATATTTTATTTTAGTTTTATTCTTATAGGCTATAGTCTATATGAAATAGGTTAACTTATACTTATACAATTTAAAATTATTATTATTTGATACACATACATAAACACTCGTGCTATAAACCAATACTAGATGAATTTACACGCGAGTAATTAACTAATTAATAATTATTTTTTAAATTTCCTATCCCTTTTGAATAATTAAAAATTGTTATAATTGTTTGAAGCCCGCTCAAATATTTTGTGTAAAAGGTAAATGTATGTATAATGTACTTGTACCTACGTAATATTGTTAACTTAATATTTGTTATACAATTAAAAAAAATTAATTGGGTACCTATAATGTGTTATTGTGTCATAAAATAACACAACAAATGTTTAATAGAGTGTTACTACTATGCAACTGTGCGAGGGTGACCCAATATGTCCGTTCATCCATATGTTATTTTTCGATCAAAAAATGTATGAACTACAAATCCCTCCCCCTTCATCTAACTTAAAGGCCTATATAGTTGCACTTATATGCGAGCACCTCAACTTGAAAACATCGTGGTTAATACTATACTGATAAATTATAGGTATACTGTAATAATTGTTTATCACAATGTTGTGCCGAAAATCACACAAAGTCGCTGTAAAAATGGTGTTGGTGGCTTAAGATCAATATTATAGACAATACGCTAAAATAGTGTGTATTAGTGTAACCGGCGGACGGATTCAGCTAGTATCAATTAAAAGGCAAATATCGTTTACTCGTATTAATGTGTTGACACACGGCCGGCAATCGCATGTGTTTAACCCAAATACCTAACCCTCCACCGCGCTTGGTTTCGACCTCCATCAACAGGTGAAGAGTTTTCACCGCAATATTGTAAAGACGAGAAATATGCAATTCCGCGGCGAATACTCCGCGTGCGATTCACAAGGTCATCACAATTCGAAACTGTGGCCGCTGAGAAGTCAGCGCAAATTTTTTTATTTATTACGATTCACGAGAATGACGTTTGCATAATCCGATAGTGCAATATGTTATAGGGAATAAGTAGGTATACATTGGCCACCGTGTTCTGTGTCCTGCACTGTTGCAGTGTACTCGCATACATTTTATATTGTATAATTGCAAATATTTTCGCGATGCGACGGTGATCGCCTTTAATTATTCCGTTCGCATCTTTTACCAGGCTCCGTAGCGTAGTCCGCGTAACATCTTATTGATGCATTTTTCGAGTGCGTATAACATTGTTATGTTTTGATTTATATTATGTCGTTAATCGTCTCGATACTATATTTAAACGTATTCGTTTTGTTTTAAGACTACACGACCATTCCGCGATTGTTATTATTGCAATATTGTAATATTATATTGAACGTGTAAATCGTGACCTCAGTTCGTCCGTTGATGTTATTTTTACGATCATCATAAATAATATAATAATATTACAACAACGCACTACCACGATACCCCTATAATATACCCGTATATTATACGTGTAAATGTGTAACGATTTTGTGTTTTGTGCGCTATATGTTCGGTAGGTATACAGTTTAGTGGCACCCACACACTGCACCGCTTTTATAAGTCGATCCATATTTCACCAGAGTACCAACTTACTACCACGGCGAGTGGGTCAAACGAAAAATTCGTATAATATTATTCGTATAAACAATATATTATAATATGTATTATAAATCACAAATCTTATGGATACAGAATATAATATGTGGAAAAATGTAAAAATGTTATTAAGTAATACATAAAAATAAAATTAGTGTTATTTTAATAAATTGAGTAGTGCAAATTTCTTATCAGATTTCATATAGCTTATTCAAAAGTCATAATATTTAATATATAAATATGTATTGTGTATTTTCATTTTATCTACATAGAAATCCGTTTATTAGGAAGTCATTAACGTCGGTTGAGAATCGTCCATTAAACAAAACGATATGTAGGTTACAATTATATATTTGTCTTTACATGTTTTTTGGTATGGCTACGTTGCATCTAAACCATGTTAAATCGTGTTTACAAAGTATATTAAATCGTCGGAATCTTGTATGCAATATAGTTTCTAAAATCTTCATGGTTCCGCAATTTTGTGGAGTTGTGTTGCGCAGCCATTGACATCATAATATAAATATTTTAATATGGAACTCTATCTATTTATCGACTGACATATTATTATGTCGTTTTTAATAACGCCACCGCTGTCAGCCATGGGATTTTATAGTAGTTGTTCTTGTACTCGAATCCACAAAAAACCCGTAGAGTGATATACTGACACCATTTTCAGAAAATTCGTCCCGTAGGCCATACAAATATTGATAATAATATAGTAAATACTATATATATGTTATAGTGATAATTGTTTGTACATTGTACTGCCGGCTAGGCGTAAAATAAAGTACGCAATATTTACATAAATACGCTATATCGATTTGTTTGTGGAAACCAGTGTGCAAGATTTAAAGTGGGCAGCAACTTTTTTCTCCATAGAGAATGGCTTTAAAAACGTGTCAAAGGTATCTAACAAACACTCAAAAAATGTAACACCTCGTACAACGTAAACGAAGTTTCAATTAGTAATTAGGTACTTATTATTGTAAATTAAGACTAAAATTAGGGTTTTTGTATACGCAAATCAATTTTCACATGAAATTCTTTGTTATTTGATAAATCATTTTAATAATTGTTATATTAATTATCTGTATACTGGGAATCAGTGCACACAGAATATAGTAGACCCAACAATTAAACCTATACCTACTAACACTGAATAATTATTTCATCACTGCAGGGACTTAAAATATTGTTATCAATAAAAAGTCACGTCCGGACAAAAATGGTTCAATAAAGGTTAGACCAAATGTGCGTCATCGTATACGTTTTTGACCAACTTAATAATATAATTGCGTCAGAAAAGTCAATAACTCATAATAACAACTATGATTCTAACTGATGTCTGATAAGTTACTATTAAAACACTTAAAATTGGCAATTAGGCATAGTAAAATAATTTGTTAGTTGCTCGTAGATACCAACCTATAATTATTATTGTGGTTTGCTATATTATTATATAATGTTTTGTATGTATAGATATTATATAATATCCAATTATTAAATACTACACATTATAATCATTATTAATTATTAATATCGTTTAAATTGATATATAATTTTAGACATTTTAAATTACACATGATTTAATATGAGTTATGATCATTGATCTTGAATTCTTGATTCATACTTTCTATATTGTTATATTGGTTTAAAACAAATAACAATTATATATTATATTGTTGCATAATTATTATGTAATTATATATTTTTTGAAGAATATTGACATATTGTTAACGGTAGGTTAACGGTAGTACCATGGCTAAATATATAGATATGATCGCAACTCTGTGATACGCAGGTGTCATGGCCGCCACTGGCAGTGAATTTTATCACTTCAATTTATTTGCTAACAAAACCTTACAAATTATTAATTTCTTGGCTAAATAAATCCAAAAATCACTGCCAGCTGAGATTCCTTTCCATGCTAAAACATGCAATAATTGTACGTGCGTAGCCCATAACGAAAATGAGTCTCAATGCGATCATACCTATATATTTAGCCATGGGTAGTACAACATAGTAACATACTCGTATTAATATCAGCTAACTATACAGTTATACACACAATAGCCAATACACATTGCACAATATTATGTCAATTTCTATAGCAAAAAAATATTTCTTTTAGTTATCATTAATTATTAATAAATTATTAATTTGACGCATCATAGGTGGATATTGGGGGGGGGCTTGGGGGGGCTTAAGCCCTCCCTGAATGTAACAAACCACACTAGATGTCAAAATAAATTGTGTTTTTTAATATACCTATATATATACTTGGTGCCTCTGCTAGAATAAAGTAGGAGTACTGAGTAGCCACTAATTAGTAGGTTGAAGTGTTTAAAAATGTATGTTTACGCTAATGGATAAGACAAAAATGTTAAGCCCCCCACGGAAGTGCCCAAATATCGATGATAGATACCAGATACGCAATTATTCCATGCACTGTGACAAACACATTGTGGATCAATCATACTCAGAATATTGACAACGATCTAAATGTTACTAATGATAGTGATAAAATAGTTTCATAATACCCAATGCGTATATTTAAGTGTCGTTGGTCACAGACGAACTTACAATGATGCACAACATTTCAATAATACTTAATACAATAATACATATCTATAATATGCTTTAGTATCCAGTCTACTAAAGATCGTCATACATCTGCACGTAATTACGCCATTATTTTACCAAGGCTTTCAATGAATTTTCCAAACCTACCCATAGTATAATACATTAATACTACAATACTATAATCATAATATGTAAAATGTAAATACAATAAAATCTTATTAACGATAAATTGATAAACGGATAAACGTACATTCGAATGACAATTATTATAATATTAGGAACTTTATATCTGAAAATAGGAAAAATACATTTTTAAAATAATATTATAATTTAAGAATAAAATGGTAATTTTAAAAACTATTAGTTGTGCTCTGAGTTGAATGTTATTGCGTCTAAACAATGTTCACTCGTAATTAAGGCACTTACAAAATATTATTGTTATGATACCTATAGTTGTTATTCAGCGGTAATCCATTTCGTACAATAATTCCTTGGTATAGGTAACAGTACAAAATATAAAAATGAATAACTGTTAGTAATACATTTTGTTTCGTAAAATAATCAGTTTAAAGTAATTATTATGTATTGTATAGCCCCAATGTTATTATGTATATTGACCTTTAATTTGAACTTTTCTGGATAAAGATTATTTGTTATATAAATCTATTAAATATAAACAATTTGAATGTTCAAATGTCTAATTATTATATTGCGCAACTTCCGAATAGTATCGATTACGCTTTTAATTTTACTTACAGGCAATACAGGTTTTGTAGTCTGCGATTAACTATTCTGGATACTAACTAGCTACTTCATATTTCCATAATTAAATTTTCGTCATATATATAAATTATATATTATAATATACATGTACATTTAAAAAATATAGCCTCTACCTACGCTTCATATTATGATCTATTCATTTTTATAACAAAATACATCTGTATAATATAAAATTATGCATCGTGATATTATCATTTCCATATTGTGCCTGTGCGTATAGTTATCATTTGTAATGAGCATTAAATTATCATAAATGTTAAAATAGTTTTTTTTTAACATAATATATTAACACCACATGAATTTTAATAATTTTATTAGTGTCAAACTGTCAAATGATTTAAGTTTTATATTATTTTATCGACACATTAGTTTGTATTTACTCCTCGATTTTAACGCTACCAATGCCCAGTTTAATCTATACACTATTGTAAAATACTACAATTTCCCAAGCTAATAGCTTCCGGCCGCCGTTCGTATATTTTCTCGTATACTGTACGTCTGTACAAGACATGTAGAATGTAGTACCTACTGTGCATGTATGGTTTTTTAGATTCTATAATATAATATGTTTCTGACAATCTGACCACTGAAAATTATCTTCTGAACACATTCTCATTAAGGCACAACGTAACAACTACGTTATTAGCACGTGAACTACTTTTGGTTAATTTTTAAGTAACATTTCGTTCAACGACCAACTGTACAGATTACAATTTTAAGATCTTATATAAAGTTCTTTATAATCGTGTATACAACGATGTATCATATTATATTCATATCATTAAAACTAACATTAATAACAAAAATTGATTATAATATATTATGATAAAATCCGTTTATTTGTTATTGGCTTTTATAGGCTCTTAGTAGACGGTAATCGGAATAAAAATCCCCAAACTACCATATTACTCACAACCACATGCAAATGGTTAAACAAATATTTTTTGAACGTTAATTAGCTAGTATCTATAATTACCACATTATTAATATTTAATTACAAACACGTATGTTATATTATATTATACTATATTATATCATTCAAAATTATATGTAGTGATAATAGAATATTAATGATAATATTATAAATAATATATTGTTTTAAATTACGATAATATGTTATGTGTAATTCAACTTAACGACAAAAATATGTGAATTATAATATTCTCAGACAACATTTTTTTGTTTAAAAATATTATTATAACATAATCATGAATAATATTAGTATAAAGTAATTTTAATAATATTATTATCATTACAGAATGCTGTCTGGGTTGTCGTTTCAAATTTTAGAAAATTATTTATAATATTATATATTTATATATATATTATTTTTTTGAATGATACAAAATAGTAAAATATTATAATATAATATACGTATTATTTTGTAATTAAATATTGATAATGTGGTAATTATAGATACTAAATACTAATAAAATTAACGTTTAAAAAATAATTGTTCAACCATTTGCATGAGGTTGTGATTAATATTGTAGTCTTGGGATTTTTTTTCCTGTGGATTTTTATTCCGCAATTCTTAGTAGACAGTAGACTATAAAGAAGTTAGAAGAAGGTTAACGAATCTATATAATATCTAATCGACCACCGTCTAAATGTAATAGCGGTGTATTAATATTGTGTACCTATACAAGCGAACGTACAGCACCAATTTTTTTATCTAGTTTTTTCATTTCGTGGCGATTGATTACATATTATTTTACATGTTATTTGAGATTATTAAATAAAACTAAATATTATTATGTTTCTTCTTTATAGTTGTACGCGTGTCACGTGTTGACCGTGACATAGATAGGTCTTATTTAGGAACAATATATTTTATACTATATAATAATATTTAAATATTTTCCGACGAAATTACTATCTATGATAAGATAAAATAAATTCAAGAGAATTGGATCAGTGTATGTGCATGACATATTGGGGTTTAAATTGAGTTGTATTACTGGTATTGAAATATTCGATACCTATTCGAAAATCGTTGAAACTCTTAAAATTATTTTAAGTCATCGATAATCTTGAATTACTTAATTAAATAATGTTTTAAAATTTTTAATAATATCATTGTTTGCCGAATATCCGAAACTATATAATATAATAATAATATAGACGTGCGCACGGGTGCAACGAATAGTGGTTTCGCCGTACCTATCTCACAATTTATTTAAAAGGCTCATATTATATACTATAATATCTATACAAACGTGGAATTATAATTGCCCCTAAAAAATGTTTCAAATAAACTCGTATTTGTTTTAAACTATAATTTCTTCATTCGAGGACATAAATGCGAAGATTTTATGGATACTTTTTCCTTTTACCTCATCTGCCCGAGTAACTAATGGCAACTATTTATACATACAAATTACGAATACATTTCTACCAATTTCCACTATTTATATTATAACCTGTAAAATAAGAACAACCATTTATAAACAATTATTTTTTTTTGGATTTTCATCGTGAATATCAAAATCCTAGCCCTAACCTAACCTCTTTAAAATGTGAATTTTGAAAAAAATTGGGAACAGTAGTCGGTGGTAAGAAGTATTGTCAATATTTCAGGTATCTAGTAGCTAGCATTCTAGCTATTATAGTTTAGGTTCTATGTACGTTGATCAGCCAGTCAGGACACGTTTGATTATATATATATACTATATAGATATATATATATATAAAACACCATTAAGTAGCTTCATAGTTCATATCTATCCGTGTTAACGCAAAGTTTACCCTGACTCCGATGGAATTGTACGAGCTGTCACTGTACCTACGTAATACTTGTGGAATCAAGTCAAACGTTCAGCAATCAAGTTGGCTGTATAGGTACTATGGTAAACTACCAAAAAGTCCGTGGTAAAAAAGTCCTAGGAAAAAAAGTCCGAGTAAAAAGTCCGTGGTTAAAAAGTCCGAGGTCTAAAAAGTCCGCGGTGAAAAAGTCCGAGGTCTAAAAAGTCCGCGGTGAAAAAGTCCGAGGTCTAAAAAGTCCGAATCATATAATTAGGTAAAAAAAACTTCCAGTTGGTATTAATATAAATTGTAATTATATAAATTATAAAAGTGCAATAATTATGTTCTTACTATATCATTATTTATTACCTATATATACAAAAATCGAAAATATTATTAATTCAAAAAAATATACATAATACGTCATATAAAATATAATATGTTAAAATAAATTCTAATGTTTATCTAGGCCTTGTTCTGATATTATGGCCAACTTTTTCTAAAAATTCTTCAATGGTAATTAAATAATTATCTATTCTTTGGCATAAAGTAACTAGTCGGAACTGTGTTGAATTTTGTTTCTTTTTTACCGGCTCTCCCATGCTGTCGATAGCTAATTTCGCATTATCTGCCGCTACTTCTAATCTCATTTTTTGGATTAGTGTCCAAATAGTCGGATGACTGTGGCCAACTAAATGACTAAATCTGTTATTCCACGATTCGCATACATTATTCGTTCGGTAGTCACCATTAATCGTTGTTTTATGTACAATCCAAGTATTCGGAGGAAAAAGTGGACTTATTTTTTTAATTTGAATTTGGTACCATACCCCTACTTTTCTAACTGGTCCATTTACGTAGGTTGCGTCAAAATAATTTAAAAGATCTTCTCCTTCAGGAGAAACAATTGTTTTAAGGTAAGCCATTCCTTTGAAAACATGTTCAAGAGGAAAAAATGCAAGACCGTCCATCATTCCACAAAAATGACTAAATTCGTCGTTATTTTTATACATTTTGATTAGCCCTAAATCTTGGACTTTTCTGTAAGAACTGGCACAAATGATAAAAACAGCCTCTAATAGTCAAATTTGAATCAAAAATTATTTGAGCGGCAGAAATTAGAGCTTTTTCAAAATCAACATTTAAGTAGGTTGGATCGGGAAATAATTCGTGCTCTGCACATTTAGTTAAAATAAGTTTGAACATTTCTTCATAAATAGACATTGACTTGCGTTCAAGAAGACAGTACACTGCAGTTATATATGAATCATTATATTAATACTAAATGGAAGTTTGATTGTGCATCACATCGCGTATTTTTCTTTTACCTAATATTATATGTACCGGACTTTTTCGCCTCGGACTTTTTAACCACGGACTTTTTTACCGCGATTCAGGTACTATATACCCACAGAAAGTGATGCACTCGAAGAAGGTCAAGTTATTGTATAATCTCATAATTCATAAGTTATGAGAACTAGTTATTGCATGTATTCTTCATTCAGTTGTAATTATTAGTCTTAGACCTTAGTTTTTCTTTATGTGTTTTTGTGATACTTATTATAGTCAGTTGTCAGTTCCCAAGTCATTGTAGTTTTTAAACGCACATCCCTTTCGAAGAAGGAAATATGTTTTCACCGCCAACGCCTTGTAGGACTTTTAACCTATTTTTTTTACTGATCCACACTTTTTTTCCAAGTTCCATACCCGTTAACTTACAGTTGTTTCTATCCAAAATTAATTTATATAAAATGCAGTTTTATTGATCGACCAATATTGTGAAATTTAATGTAAAACAAAATATGTTAATAACATGTCCAAACGTATTAATAATAAAAAGAAGTATGTACTCTGTTGACAAATCTTTATTAATACATAATTTATAATAAAATATAGAAAAATTATGTTTTTTTCAAATAAAACGATGTTTTTAGTTTATCTAATGAGGATTATAATTATTATAGATAAATATATATAATATAAATCATATCAGTGTGATGGATAAATGTAAATTACAAGTATATAATAAAAAATAAAAGCGTTATATATTATTTAAATGTAGCTTAATCACTTTAATTGACCGGAAGCATGCAGATATTTTCAGAAAGCTTTACATGTTTTTTTTTGTGGGGTGGCAAACTTCTCCTCCCCCGCCACCCAAGTTTCTTTTATATTTATTTTCTAACCGATTTTGCATTGGTAACGCTTTGTTTATCGCTAAAGCGCAGATTTTTAGGTTCTTAAAAACTTAAAATATGATGCTAATATCTATGCTCTAAAAAAACCCTTAAATAATCTTTAAATATTCCTTAAACTTGTTAATATGCAGATAATATGCTTTTATTGTTTAAAAAAACATAGAATTATTTACATACCATTATAATATATTATTATGTATTACATATTATTAATTATAACTGAGCATAAGTGTAAGATAGATCATCGGGATAAAATTGTGCCAAACTATTAATCGGCACAAAAGCGCACAACTCATGACTGAAATGTGTGAAAAACTTGCCAATGTTCATGGCAAGGTAATTGTCTGGATTTAGTTGTCGCTGCAATTCTCCTGTAACAAAATTTTTTTGATGTTTCAGAAACCATACGTAATACAAATATGACTTATTGTTTACACTTATAAGTAACATAGCATCAATTTAATACAAAAAATATAATTATTTGTTAAATAAAAGCATAATATGCTTTATATTATAAAGATTGTAAAATAATTATAAGAATTTCGTTTGGTTCATAGCAATACTATTTAAAGCAAGTTGATAAATCAAATAATACAAAAAATGTATTGTATCGCATTAAATATCAAAAGTCACAGATAATTAAATGTTTAAATTATTTAAACACTTTTTTTTTAGATTGTATTAGTAATACACTAATACTATACTTTATGTTTATTAGACAATTGCATCACACATGGCAATAATAATTTACAATTAATCAAAAGTTTCTTTATGAATAGTGAAATTATTCATTTTCATTAGAAGTTATTAACTAGGTAAGGTTAAATGATAGACCTTATAATGTTTATGGGAGACATTTGAAATCCAACCTAGTATTAGGCACCAGTTCACAACAATATTAATATAAGGGATATTGTTACTCTCGTAATATATCCTTTTTTTTTATTCTCTTCTTCCTCAAGTTTAAAGTATCTTTGAGCACTATTAGTTTTAACAGCCTCTTACACATTCCTTTCTGTCCTACCAATTTATTATCTAGCTAATAAACCTCTTAATCACATCATAAAAACTAATGGGGGCCCCAATGAAATCTAATTTGTGAATATGGCATCAATAGCTTTTATGATTAACAAGAATACCAAGTAGGCACCTAATAATAAACCCAAAATCATTTGTATATAATATACATATTATTATATACTATGTCCCAAAAGTCCATATCACCCTTGTATCTCTGTGCAAATCACTATATTATTTGAATCTGGTTTTTTTGTTCTGCAATAAGTACCTATGGGAATTCTAATGGAATGGCAAAAAAAAAAAATTGTTGTTTCAAAAATTCAAAATTTTATTTTTATGAAATTAATTTTTTAACATTGATCTATATCTAATGAAGTAACTATTTTCTTGATCATATTTTTAAAACGGTTTATTTAAAAAAAAAATATTAATTTTGAAAGAGAATCGAACAAATTCAAGGAAAATTAACTTGTTGATTTTGTACAAATAATAGTTATATTAGTGAAATACGAATGACATGATTTAATCAATATATCGGATTTTTCTATGACAATCTACTTTATACCTATTTAGTAGGTATTTTGTGTTACATTAGAAAAATTATTTATACATTCTCAGTACATGATTAAATTGACATAGTAAAATGTTACTTACAAAATGAGTATCAAAAAATCATCTTACATGTTATATGAACAGATTAAAGTCTCAATTTTTGAAAAACAGGTGAAATTGCATTATCCACTAGTTATAATATTGCAAAGTTCCACTGATTATTAGATACTTACAATCGTTTATGTGATTCGTATTTTCCAAAATAACTAGGTATTATTCTAACGAAGACAACAACTTAATTTGCTTTAACTTGGTCTATTTTCACTCAATTTTATTTATTCTATTTTAGAAATATGAAGATGATGAAAATGGCTATTTAGAAAACCTAAGAAACTTATTTTGAAATTATTTGAATATGTAATGTGAAACAACTTTTTTTTAGAAAACATAACACTTTTATTTTATTTTATTTTTTGTACGGGTACGCTTATTATTAATATTGACATGAGTGATTAAGACTTAAAATACAAAAAAAAATGTTTTTTGTTAGTCGATCCTCAAAGGAAAAATATAAGATGCTCAGATTTTAATAAAAAAAAAAAGTTTGACCACTACTGATATATATATTGATAGATGAAATATATATTTTATAGTGTTAGTTATGTGTGTTGTGTAATTATACTTAAGTAATATAAATATTATAGGTATTATTTAAAATTTTAAAAATATAAATTTTATTTATTATCGATAGGGGTCTACAACTAAATATTGGCCTTTGGGTCCCTCTTTTTTTTTTTTTGGTCCTTATAGGTCATAATCTGATTAATCTAATTGACAAAATAAATAAAATCATTATGATTTATGCTTAATTTTGAAATAATTAAATTATTCATTTACGTTTGGTTTTAATTTATTTAAAAAAAGCCATACATGTATTTTTGGTTGAAGAACACGGTATATTTCTTGTCTTAAATCATATCTTTTTGTTAATTAAACTTTTTGGAAAATATTGTCATGCAAAAGCGATTGATTAAAATAGAATAACCATAAGAAAAGGCATTTAAATGCAAGAATATAATTTCTATGAAAAAAAATCATTTTCAGCTAATAGTCAAAATCAATTCCGACATACCAGGTCTGTCTTCCGCAAATTTTTCGAATATGACGTTTTCAAAAATTTGAATGTTTTTTTTATAATGTTTGCCAAGTACAAAGTAAACAGTTGTTGGGTAGTTTTCGGACGACACTCTTTTCCAGCCCACAACAATACCACGTGTAGTGTATCTGCTTGAATGGTCGTTAGGATATTCAATTATCATCCCAATTGAAAATTTAGGATCATAACTCTCACCACGTGTTCTTGGTTCCATGGGGAAAACGTCTTGCCACTGATCATTAAAAGAAGATTTATGTTAAATATTGCAGTTATCAAATACAATAAGTTTAATCACTTACTTGTATGAAAATATTGTTCATCTCATATTCATGGTTTGGAGCCTGAAAACAGTTAATAAATAATAATAATGATATTGAGAAGTAAAAATTGTATATAATATATCTGATACTTATGTAAAATGTAAGGTATTGCAGAATAATAAAATACTCACATCTGGATTAGCTGGATTTCTGATTAAGGGACATTGACAATAGTCATATGCCTTAAGTGTTTTTTGACTTCGACACTGAAGCTGAGAATCATCAGGTTTTAAAAGTTTTTGGAAATCCAAAATATATTTACGTGATTTTACCCTTGGCCAAAAGATCGTTTCCACGCATTGACTAAATGTCCAAAATAACTAAAAAAAATATAAATATATTACCTAACAGTAAATGTGATTTATCTTTGTGTAATATATTATAAGTTTTTTTTTAAATATTATATTGTTTTTATAATCAGTAGTTTTTGGTAGTTCAGTTGGTATAAGTTAGGTGGACAGTCAGAAACAGTTTATTTTATATAAACTACTAAAAAAATTCAACTCACTCAATTGGATGATTTAATTTTAAGCCATGCGTATATTTTGGTTTAAAACAAAATAAAATTCAAGGTTAAGGTAAATACATTTTAAAAAATGTCTGAAAAATATTATGATATACACTTACGTACAAACCACACGGTGTCTGCAATCTACCGCAGGTAGATTGACTACCTGATAATATACTGCTGCGAATCTCACGGACAACACCGGTCGGATGGTTATACATTAAAACGTAATATTATTAATTACACTTAAAAAGACTTGCTTCCACAGTGTGTTACACGCGAAAGGAGTTGAACGATCACAATTATTTTTTCGGGTATTGCCGGTTAATTCAGAATAACATTAATGATACGATAATACCTAAAATTATATTTTGTTGTTCTAAGAATCAGTATTTATATAAATATAAATGATAATCAATGACACAGTCGTCAACCTTGTAGCTTTGTACCACTTGTTGTGTTTATATATTTCGTTTATACTACGATATAATTCAGTATACTATTATTGTTATATAATATAACATGGAACATTGATCAATGCTGCTTCATACTACTGACAACATTTTAAAGAAATACATGGTGTATTGCAAAAATTAGATTCAAATGATGCTGTTTCTATTAAAGAAGCTAAACAAATTTTAAGTGAAAATTCTATAGAAGCTAACTTGGTTTTTATTCATTCAAATTATGGTTTTTTAACATCAACAATCACGCAACTTGAACGACAGGATATTTCATTGATTGATTCAATATCTGTCGTTAAATCGGTGCAAAATAAATTAAATGACGTAGTTGGTGAAGTAGGCGACGCAATAAACCGAAAACTAAATAATGTTTTGGAAAAAAATAATGGATTCAGTATTTTACGAAATATTTCAAAAATTTTAAATGGAGAAATCACCTCTATGGACGAATTGCCAGAAGACTTAACCGGAAATGATCTTATTTACTTCAAGTATGCCCCCATAACATCAGCTGATGTGGAAAGAAGTTTTTCACGATACAAAAATATTCTTTCGGATAATCGTCGGAGATTGGATGTCGAAAATATTAAAAAAACTTTGGTGGTTCAATGCAACAAATTTACAGGTTTGAAAAATTATTAACAAATATATTAGTATATTACAAAACTTATAATTTATAAAATTGCATTTTTATTTTTTTAGATCAAATCACCTGACTATCAATATATAATCAATATTCAATACACTTACTTATATTAATTATTTTATCACTCAGTTAAAAATTATTTATATTTTAATAGAAACAAATTTAATGGAATATTATTTATATTAATTTATTTTAAACATGTTTTTATTTATGGAAAAAATTGCATATTATAATATATTTAAATTTTTTATGCATATATCATAATTTTTCCTTGTATATTTGCATGCATATTTTGTCTATTTTAGCTCCTATAACTTCTCATCCCTAGTTATATTATTTAAAAATGTTATACTGTTTCAATCCACAACTCACGAGTCTGTCGTCTCTGATATTGTAATATTAGTTAATTTGTGTTTTGCAGTGACTACTGGAAATAAGCGCGTTGAATGTTTGCAATCCTAATCAGTAATCTTGAATTTTTAAAGGTAAGTCGAGTCAAATTTTATATAATATACTAGCTGATTCTGTGCACTTCATTGCCCGTTAAATATACCAACTCTATATGACTCAAACTTTGTTCAATTCGTATTTAATAGTCGGTGTATGGTGTTCAAAATTTATCCTAACTTTTCTGTTGCCTGGAATAAAAATTCTGTTTCACAGCAGTATATTATCAGGTAGGCAATCTACCTGCGGTAGATCCAGTGCTTTTTGTACGTAATGATTTAACTCTAAAGTATCAAAGTTATACCAAGTTTATTTAGATATAATATGGTGGATTAATATAATCGCCTATCGCCTATCGCCTATACCCTATTAGCTATTTATATTCCAGTATTGTCTCTACAAATAAATTTTCCTGAATAATGTTCTGAAATCTAATTTTTCTTAATTCATAATTTTATATAGTTGTGTTTCTGTAAGACCACATATTTTATATTTTTCTATAGTATTTGAATAAAAATGTTGATAAAAACCATTTGTTGAAACCAAAATGTTGACAATTCATAATATGTAGAAAATATATTGATAACACATAGGATGGACATCAAAGTAACAACATTTACATTTGCATTTGTTTCTATTCACCATATTTTATGGTACTTAATTATAATTTCTTAATTATTAAAAAAACCTTTATAGGAAACTATTATAGGTGTCTGTTGATAGCTTTCCACCGGTTTCCATCACTGGATGACTTCCCCCTCCCGTCAATCAAATATCATCAAATTTAATTATTGTATAACATGTAAATACAGATTGTAAATGTATAAATTTTTGTCCAATAATAAAAAAAAAAATTTAATTTAACTAAATGAAAAAATAGAATTTTTGTTATCATGACCTAAGAGTTAAGTACAAGTACCTATTAGCATTCAATTTATACGAGCTATAATATATTTTTATAAATTATAAGTACTTACGTCAAGTACATAAATTCCAGTCGACCTGCGGATTGGCGATACTGTTGTGTTTTCAATAACTGTAGCCATCCATATGGCACCACGATCAGCAATGTCTACCAAGTAGTATGTAGGCTTGTTATGTTTGCTTCCTGGCCATGAAGATGACCAAGATACAAAATTGTCATAATTATCGTGAACAGACATTGCAGTTATACCAACTTTTACTCCTAATCGTCTAGCAACCGATTCAAATATTACACACAGCAAAATTACAGAACCTTTTCTCCGTTCAATAACCTAGGTAAATTAATTGTATCATAATCGACTATGAATAATAAAATCATTGTGATGAAAACATACATGATACAACAAATAGCAATTTAAGTCATCGGTACAATCACACACCAGTTGATCATTTGAAAATATGATTTGTCTTATGTGGTCAAGTATAAACATTGTGCTGGTTTCATCAAATAAATCATTAGAAAGATTGAATTTCCCTCGTTCAACAATTTGTTTCAAACAGTTGTTATGTTCAAACAGAGGATGGACTGGGTTTGCTAAATAAATGCGATTACACACATCAATAGCTATATTATTTAAACTTTCATCTGTGAAAAACATTAGTAACAAAATTATCACCATTCATTACAAATGTATCAAAATTACCTAACTTTTTTTAGTGTAGACTTACTTATATCGCGATAAGGTATGATAACCGTAGGACACCACCAACGTTCAAGTAAGTGAAATCCTCGTTCAACAGTTTGTTCTACCATTGGTAAACTTATGAAATTACGTAACTTGTAACCAAAATACACTTGGCACGAATACATAAGAAATTGATGTGCCATGTACAATACATGATAATTTTCATTACTGTTGAATGATAAAAATAAATATTGGTAAGTCAAATATTATTCTACTTTACTCTAAACCACAAAAATACCATTCGTACCGCGGTAGTTTTTTACAATAAGCTGCAATTGCTGATAGAATATAATATCTATGGCCTTCATTTTTTGAGTGTAAATATTGACTAAACGGATATAAATGATATGGTATACTTCCAAACTTCATGAACTTCTGTGGCATTTGTATAATTTCAGAAGGTACAGCTTTATCCAAACTTATACGCAACATGATCTCGTCTTTCCAAGTATTTTGTTCGTCGATAAAAACTTCATATTCCTCATTGTCCAACATACCGTATCTAACACAAATACAATATCCGTTATAAGCAAGTAAAAAAAAGTACAAAACACAAGTATAGGTACTTTTGTATGAATTTGGATTTCCAGAGGCGAGCGTTTTGCTCGTGGAATAAGCATTTTTTGAGTCTGGAATGCGAAACAGCAAGGTTCAAGACGTCAATCAATGTCAACGAGTCATAGCAGCAAATATACTCAATCAATTCGGTCGGCAAGTCCAGGATTGTGGTAGTGTTCGTATTCGCGGAGTTGGTGGACAAGTAGGCCGGGACGACGACGATTTCGTCGTCGTGGTCACGTTTTTGTTTCAGATAGTTGGTCGTCATCGTACCGGATTTTGATATTCGCTCAATCAGACGGGTCACGCAAGTGCGCAAATGTAACAATGGTCGTTGTCCAAGACGATCGAAAGAGCGGATATCGAGACGCTGCCCTATTGATCGGCGCCGACCGCGTTCGTTCGTGATAAATGTTCCGCAGATCAAAAATCGGAGTAACGGACAACTACAGACCTTGTACTATACTAAGTTACTAACGCCAACGAGATGACGTTTCTGGGTGGCGACCAAAATTCGTCCGATCTCAGCCACCGGTTGTGCGTAGCGAGTGGGGGAATTTACGGCGGCGACTAGATGGTAGAGTGGAAGAAATTTGGGTAGGAAACCGTGGAGCTCCGTCATTTCGATGCGCAAACGAGAAGCGTTCTCGCTCGGTGTCGTTATAGTCTGCTTCACGAAAACTGGCAGGTCACCGCCGTCGTACCCCGGACCTCACCCAGCCTGTAGACAATGGTTCTCATTCTATGCGACCACCTGTTGCGGTCCGGGTCAGCGGCGCGTAACTATTAGCGCTATTGTTAAATTTCAAATGTTTGGCTCTCCTGCGGACTACATTCCACGTTTATCCGTTTTTGAAAACGTATACAGTAAATAGAGGGGTGTTTTATATTGCTGTTGTATTTGCAGCCTTAACGATGATTATTGAAATTAATTGTAATATAAAATGTTAATTAAAAAATTATATATTTTTACTTATATTATTAGGTTAAGTTTTTTGTTTTTTAAGTTTTGATTTTTGTATTTTGTTGTTATATTGTATTGTAAGTCGGTATTCAAGTATTATGTACAATTATAATTTGTATTTTTACTTTTATTATTATAAATATTTGTCGAATACTATAATAAATAATAATAATTAGATATTTAAAAATTTAATATCATTTTTATTTTAAAAATTAGTATGTATTATAAATAATACATCCTTTATCAAACAAAATCGATTTTACGTTTTATGCATAAAAAAAGCGGGAAAAAAAGACGAATACTTATTGTTTATAGGCATGCTTATACGGCGTCCGTATTCGAAAAGCGCGGCAAATTGTTTAATAACCACTACAACAAATAATCCGCTTGGACCGTTGCGGTCACCCGACAGTTTTCGTGAAGCGGACTATAGTCTTATAGACAGGCAATAGTAGAAGTTCGTATGATAGGACGAGAGGGCGCTGCTGGCGGTACACCGCGTACTGCGCACATGCACGTTAATGAGTACAATATTTTTAAAACCGTACCAGACGTAAAATACGATAAAAATACTATGTATTCTACGTATATTATTCGCCATTTATGGTACGATAAAATATTATAAATAATAATACATTTGTACTTTGTACTTTAAATTACGGTCTATGCTTAAGAGGGCGCACTATAGTAGACAAAATATGGCATAAAAACATGGTTTCGTAATTCTTGGAATACGGCTTATTAAAGCGTTTTACAGGATAAATACCTATTACAAAAATTGTAGAGGAGAATTTTTCTAGAATCGTAAGAAGCCCGATTTTCGATATTTTTATTGATTAGTTAAATAATAAATTGATAAAAAGTTTAAAAACGTGTTAATTTACCATACGATATTGGACGATTGGAACATAATATCAAAAATCGGACTCGTTATAGGCAGCGGCAGCACTCAATACTACTAGGTGTTCATACCACCACCCCGCGCGCGATAACGGCAGTACCGCACCATTGGTCAAAACCGGTTTTATATCGCAGCCGTGCGCCCGTACATAGTTTATAAGCACTCAGATAAGATAATGATTAATGATTATTATATTATATTTTGTGACAAATATTATTTAATTTTTGTATTCGTATCCAAATTTTAAACATATAAAAACTATACTTTTGTTCTTCAAGTAATACGGCTTATTGAAGTGGTTTACAATAAAAATACCTATTACAAAAATTGTAGAAGAGAACTTTTTTAACAATCGTAAGGAATCCGATTTTTGATATCATATTCCAATCGTCCAATATCACATGGTAAATTAACACGGTTTTTAACCTTTTATCGATTAATTATTTAACCAATTAATAAAAAATATCGAAAATCGGGCATCTTACGGTTGTTAAAAAAATTCTTCTCTACAATTTTTATAATAGGTAGTTTTGCTGTAAACCGCTTCAATAAGCCGTATTACTGGAATTACGAAACCGTATTTTTATGCTATATTTTGTTCAAAAGGGTGCCCTATTCGTATCCGAATTTTATACAAATAAAAACTATACTTTTGATCTTCATGTAAGACGGCTTATTGAAGCGGTTTACAACAAAACTACCTATTATAAAAAATGTAGAGGAGAACTTTTTTAACAATCGTAAGGAATCCGATTTTTAATATCGTATTCCAATCGTCCAATATCACATGGTAAATTAACACGGTTTTTAACTTTATATCGATTAATTATTCAACTAATTAAAAAAAATATCAAAAATCGGGCTTCTTACAATTGTTAAAAAAAATTCTTCTCTACAATGTTTGTACTAGGTAGTTTTGATGTAAGCCACTTCAATAAACCGTATTACTTGAATTATATCGAAATATTTAGGTGTGCTAAAAAATACTAATTATTACGATATCGAAATAATTAATAATTATATAAAAAAAAATCAAATGTTATTCCATTCAGTGTGCGTCAGTGGCGTCCGCAAGTGGGGGGGCTGAAGCCCCCCTCCCCCCATTGACGTATTATTATTACTTGAAAAAAAAAATATTTATCAAGTTTCAACTGTCAACTATAGTAAGCAAGACGTATACTTCATATATATCTTACCAATATGAATTTATTTTTGAAAAACATTGTATTAGCGTACCAATTTTCATAAATTATCTGTAATTTTTCGGTAAAAGTATGAACTATTTGTATGAAAGACCTTGTATTAAATTGTCTAGCCTTAGCTATACGCATTTAATATTTTATAAGTTTTGATGAAATTTGAACTTTAATTGCTTATAGAAAATAACCATGATGCCTACGTACCGTTAATATTTTAGCTATTATAAAAACGTACGTATTACATTTTTAAGCTTTTTGACTTACTGAAATGTTTTACAAAAAAGTTCTTAAGAGGATGTCAGCGCGCTATTGGTTTTCTCTCTCTGGCCCACGCGCAACATAGACAAAACTCATTTGCGTAGAATCATTTTTTCTATGTTTTTAAGTAATCTTAGAGTAAAATTACCCATTACAAAAAAGATAGAAAATAATATTTTTGAGGGAATGTCATATCGATTTCTCTAAATATTGTTTCAAAACAATTTAAACATCATTTAAATTTACAACATTTTTTTGTTTATTTTGAAACTCAAATACAAAGTCAAATAACAATAAAATCTAAAATCCATATGACATTCCCTCAAAAATATTATTCTCTATCTTTTTTGTGATGGGTGATTTTACTTTAAGATTACTTGAAACATAGAAAAAACGATTCTGCGCAAATGCGTTATGCCTATGTTGCGCGTGGGTCAAAGAGAGAAAACAAATAGTGCGCAGACATCCCATTAAGAGTGGATTAGTTATTAACATATTTTATACGTAATTTACGTCTTAAACATAAACTTATACAGGTGCAGTGCTAGTGTGCTATCCAGGCACCCCAAGGTTAAAATGTTGACTAGAAAACTGTTTGGTATTATATTATTTATTATGTAACAATTTGTAACCAAACCGGTGTCCCGGAAAATTGTAGTTTAATTAATTAAAATATCTTAAGTTTTGTACCTATACAAATCAAATTAGGAATGTTTTTATCGTTTATTTTAATTAATTTTTTTTTAAATTTAATACTTCCCACATTAAATGTTAATTATACATTATACATAAATATGTTATGTAAGTCTTTCAACAAAAATTTACTGGATTACTTATGAGCAATATAATGTTAATTATAATTATGTTGCTGCTTCTGTGCGCATTGTGTATGCTTATGACTTATGAGTTATGATGATAATAGTTTTAAATTTGAATACTCGTTCAGAAATGAAGTACACTACAAATAGAATACCATTCATACCTATTTAGTGTTAAATATTAATAAGTTTGCAACTTTGCAAGATAATGAATTCCGATTCCCAAAGTCTTAAGTCACCGCAATGATCAAAACATATATTTGTATACTGCACTTAAAGTATATAATGATAATAATATATTGTATAATATTGTAAATTACTTTTTTCAAATAAACGCTCGCAACACACAATATTATATATAAGGTAGTTAATAGTTAGGTAATTTTCTTTTTATCATTTATCAAATACGCGATCAAAGTTAAAATTTAAATTATTTATTATTAATTTTAAATATTTAATTTAATAATTTTATACACATAAAAAGTACTATTTTATTGTAAGCATAATTAATAATGTATAAATTGAATATCATATTTTGTATTGATTAATATGATATAATATGTTTATGTACTATATCTTTTCAATAGTATAATTTATTTATAGGTATATACTATAATTAACACATTGATAGCATCATAAGGATCATATTAAGTTTGAGCCTACACGTGAAGGTATAGGTAGGTAATATTAGTTTATTTTCACTATTATAATTATATTGTTTATATAGCAATAGCGCCATAAAGGTAACATATTTAAACTAGTGGCGGATCCAACAGCCGATTAGTCGGAAATTGTTGAAGGGGCCAAGTCTCAATTAATTTCCAATTAAGATTTAACACTCAAATCCGCCACTAATTTAAATCAAAATAAAAAAAAACTGGTAAAAATTATGTGTTTATGTTTTACTTCACTTGTGCGGAAAATTACAATCCTCAAAAATAGCACTGGTCATTTTAAAAATTGTTTTGATTACCTATAGTTTACATGCATCAAGGTTTACATGTACCATTTATATTTATAATTTAAGGTTAAACTAAACTATTAAGAACTTAACTATTATTTTCTAGCCTTGCTAACCAAAATAAATTATATTATTTATATTTATAATATCATTTTTTATTGATTTGTTCATGTGTTATGATATTTTTTGTTACATGATGTGTAATACCTACCTATATATTTTTTATTGTTTTAACTTCAGGTATGCTTACTATAGTCTATAATAGGTACCTAGTATAAAACACTGTAAAATATACCTAAATATAATAAAATTATGAATTAAACATTTCCTGTAATATTTTGAATACCTATATCTACATTTCTTTGGTATTCAATGTAATTTGTAAATAATTAAAACATCTTAATAAAGGTGACAGAATTGAGTATCTTTTACTGTTTGGAAATTACTTTTAAGTATGTCTTCATAAGATTACCAAGTGTCATATACATATACATATATATATATAAAAATATTTAGATGCCTTTGTATTTATCAATGTTTTCATATAATTTAGTGGACTGTTGGTTATTTCAAGAAAGAAAACCAATATTCGGTAATACCATACAGTTGGATTATTTCATGTGGCAACATGTGTATATCTCGATGGCCAAAAACTGGTAACATACCTTAAATAATATCAGATTATGCTGAATATGGCATTGATTGGCCAACATATCCGGTTAAAATAATATCTCAATACTATGGTAAGAAATTTTTAATTTTTATTTCAAATTGTTGACAATGTTTTTGTTGAAATTATAAACATAATACCCTGTATTATATAGGGAGTTTATAAGTAATCTTTTTGTTTTGTAGTACAGTTAACACTGGATAGACATTTTTATAATACTAAAGAATATATTTTGCCTTATATAGTAGCTAGTAGGGCTTTTAATTGTCAATTTATATTATGCCTCGTAACAACAATTATTGTATTATGTATACCTTTATTATTACTTTTATCTTCTGCAGTATACCTATTTCCCTATCTCAACATTTACTATTTGTATTATGAGTTATTATGATGAGTTATAGACAATTTACAATAGTTCAACTTAAATTTTTTCTGTATTATATCTCAATTTTTTTTAAAAAACTAATTTTGTTAATTAATTCAACCTCTTGAATATATTTAGATAATTATAAAGAAGCTTCAATAAAAGAAAGGCAGATATTTATTTCTGCATCTGCTTCTGAGCCAGAACACATGGTAAGAGTTACTCCAAAATCACCTGTGTTACAAAAGAAAAGAAGATTTTATAAGACATTACAGGATGATAATGACAGCTGTAAGTTTCCTAAATTAATATTTCAAATATTTCTAAAATTAATTAACTTAATATTAATTTGTATAATATAAATAAATAATAAACATACAAGTCTATATATTCATAATAATTAATATTATTTTATTTTCAATTTGTTTTAGCTTTCAGCAGTGCTTCATTGAGTCCAATAAAAGTTAAAAAAAGTGACCAGGACCAAACAGCTACAAAGACAGCAGAAACAGCTTAAGTATTAGATGATGAAACATCAGTGGTCAGTAGACTATTCAACACGCAAAGTTCAGATTATTTTCAAACAGATAATGAAATGTTTCAAAGCATAACAAGTATGTATATAAATAATTCAGTATTACAGCTTTCTAGTTTTTTGTATCTAGTAGTAAATGTTATTTCGTGTATGTCTAAAATTTACACAAAATTACTGTATTCTTTATAAACTTTGTTTTGTAGCAATAATATTAATATTTTGAGGTATTAACATTTCAATTACATAAGCAACGTTTATTTAAACTAACAATGATTTTTAGATACAAAATTATGAAATATTGCTCAATATTCAGGAACTAAGATAGTGTTTAACTTGTAATCATACTGTTTGAATTTTCAGGTGCACTAAATTGTGTAAATGGCAGTATATTAGAAGAACCAATACCAGAAATATTATCATTGGAAACAAATAGTAATATTATACCATGTATGTATCTTAATACTAAATAATTTTGACTGATGTTATTTTAATTTTATAACCATTTATAAGTCCCTACCTAATATTTGTTTGTTAACTAATTGAAAATAAGTACATATTGTAAATATAAATGTTAACATAATTCTTAATTTATTGTAATTCATAATTTTGTAGTGAATCAAATGCAAAATCATCAAAATATGGTTGAACAAATTGCTACCATACTTGCATATGTCAAACGTATTGATAAGAAGTTGGATACAATAATGAAAGACAGTATATCTTTAAATAGAAATAATGAAAATAACTTAGTTAGTTTGTTCCCAATCGCAACTGTTAAAGCTCTTCAAAATATTGAAACAAAACTATTAGACGCTACATTTGAAAAACAAATGGTAAGTAACATTTTTAATACAACTTTTACAACACAGCTGTTAACATCAATTAAATGCATTTTTAGATCAATTTTGTAACCCAAATTGGTGGTCTTAATGTTCACAATTTTACCAAAAGAGTATTCACAAGAGTTTTTACTAATGAATTAGCCACTCAATATTCATGGACAGGTTTTAGGAATAATAACCCGCTGAAGCAATTAAAACTAACAACAATTATAGAAGGTAATTTAACTACATTTATTAAAAATTATTTGCCTAAGCAAATTTAAAAATATAATATATTAATATATTTAATGATTTTAGTATAATATATATAATAACAACTTTTAATTGTCGTTATGTATCCACAATATTTGTTTCAATATTTGTAACAAATTTAAATGGTATCCCGTAAATTATATTTTCTCCAATAAACAATTGGTTTAATCTGGTTTTATGTTATTTTTCAGATGTTTGCTTAAAGACATTTAAAGCGAGTGAATTGGAATTTGAGAGCAGTGTAAAAGACTGGTTTAAAAATGGAAGTCTACGGCAATCACGAGAAAAAAAATGAAATGTTTTTTATTTAAGTTTGTTTAAATATTATTTAAAAATATTTTATAGATACGGTGTATAAGGCATAAACACATGATTTTTAAGTTTATTTTATAACGGTGTATAAAGTATAAATACATGATTTTTAAATTTATTTTATAACGGTGTATAAAGCATAAACACATGATTTTTTAAGTATATTTTGTAATGTTCATAGTATTTATTCATATTGCATCTAATTAAATATATTTGTTATTATAATTACTAAATATCTTATCAATTTGTTTAAATAATAGATAAGGAGAAAAAAGGATATGAATTCAATGTCTAAAAGAAATTTTTTACGGTGTATTAAAAGTAAAATAACTGAACAGTCATCTCCTGACATGACCCAAAATATTTCTGAACCATTCGTGCAGCCTCACATACTCAACAATTTGAATAATTTTCATCAAAAGGTGTATACAGAAACAAATAATATTGATAATATTTTGCAACCTTCTGAACAATTAGATGATAATACTAGGATAACATTTAGTAGTGACAATAATATTAACGACAATGGTATTTCAAAACATAACTAATTCTGACAATGCAGAGAAAACTTCCTTAGATTTAAAACTAAATAAATGGATAATGGAATACCATGTATCCCATAACTGTGTGAATGCACTTTTAGTAATATTGATATCAGAAGGCCATGATCTACCCCGAACTGCTAGAACGTTACTTAAAACACCAAAACTAAAGGACCATAGAATCATAAGTATACATCCAGGGTCATATATTCATTTTGGTGTTGAATTTATGATGTCTAAGATTTTAATCATGCATCTTGATAGTTTTGATACAGACATTATAATAGAATTGGGAATGAACGTTGTTGGGTTACCTCTCACATCGAGTTCAAAATCAAGTGTTTGGCCTATACTTATTTCTTTTGTAAATATCCAACATTTATCACAAGTTGTAATCCCTGTTGGATTATATCATGGTAAGTATAAAAAACCTACTTCAAGCCATGAATACTTAACTCAATTTATAAGTGAAATGAAAAATATTTTATTGTATGGTATTACTATAAATGATAAAATACTAAAATTTAAGGTTGGGCAAATTGTATGTGACGCTCCGGCAAAAGCGTTTATTTTGAATGTTAAAGGTCATAATGCGTACCATGGGTGTAATTCCTGCACTGTTGAAGGTGATTTCATAAACAATCGTATGGCATATTTAAATATGGATGTTTCTTTAAGAAATAACCTATCATTCCGTGAAAAAAATGATGAATTTTATCACAAAGATATAAGTCCTTTAGAAGATTTGCCAGTTGATATACCATCTGTAGTTGTATTAGAATACATGCACAATGTCTGTTAAGGAGTTATGAAAAAATTGTTAAGTTTTTGGGTGAAAGGTAAAAAACCAGTACGGCTTGTAAACCCTGAAAGTATTATGAAGAATTATGTAACATTAAATCTTTTTTGCCTGTTGAATTCAATCGCCTACCAAGGCCATTAGATGAGTTTGAGTACTGGAAAGCTAGCGAGTTTAGGACTTTTCTAATATACACAGGACCAATTTTTTTGAGAGGACGTTTAAAAACTACTTTTTATAACCATTTTATGATTCTATGTTGTGCTATTAGATTATTAATTTGTCCTAGAACATGTTATACTTACAACAGCGTTGCTAAAATGTTATTGAAAAAGTTTGTAAGTGAATATCCTTCTCACTATGGTCCAGAATATGTAGGCTACAATGTGCATGGATTAATTCATATTGCAGACTTTGTACTAACACACGGATGTTTAGATAGATTTTCTGCATTCAAATACGAAAACTATTTGCAATTTGTAAAAAAAAGTTGTAAGAATGCAAGGTATCCCCTTGAAGATATTTATAACCGTGTAATAGAAAAAATAAATATTGAATCTACTTCTGTTAAACTTAACTACCCCATTCTCAAAAATGAAATTAATTATGACCCTTCAGTTAATAAGTCTGTTTATGAAACCTATTATAAAGAAATTATTTTTGAAAATTTTCTTGTAAATAATTCAAACTTAAAAGATAGTTTTATTTATGTAAAAGATCATGGTTTAGTAAAAGTAGTACACATACTTAAATTTATAAATGGCACAATTAAATTTAAAGTTCTTAAGTATAACCTATCTCTAATGTTCCACCATCCTATGTCATCAGATATCATAAAAATATTTTATGCTCATGATATTATTCCAAAACCTCCACTAATATCAATAGATGTGGATTCTATAATGTTTAAATGTTTTTCATTCCCAATTGATGTTCACAAGTCAGTAGCTATTGCATTGTTACATACCATATCATTTTTTTGTATATATTTTATTATTATTATTATTATTTTTTTTTTACTTAACAATAAACAGTAGTTACATTTTAATTGATATGTTTGTATGTATTTTTTCTCTCTTTATTAAAGATACAGATAAGTGCCTATCCTAGTTCTATAGATCATAATATTACAATAAATTACAATAAATTACTAAATATTCTTATGCTTGGTCACTAAATTATAAATTTGTTTTATTAATTACTATAGTTTTAATAGTTTAAAGTTTTAATAATATTAATAAAGAATTACATTTTTTAATAAATTGAAATTAATGACTTGTTTTTAAATTTACTTAGGTACCTATAGGTACATAATTTTAGTTTAATAACTATAAGTATAGTAACAAGGTAGATACCTACTTACCGAATACAAGGTTTGGATTGCCTAATTTTCTTAATACATAATAATTATTACTTGTAACAGGTAAGCTTGAATAGGTTAATACTTAATACTTTTTATAAGTTTAAAGCATATAATACTATATTACTATGGTCAATAAGTATAGCCTATAGGCACAATCAATTTTAAACACTCTAAATGAACTTATTAAAATTTGAACGAACTAGGTGACACTAAAGCTTTGACCCCCCTTTTAAGTTAACAATTAAGGTAAGAAATATTAAACAACACAAATAAATTTATGAAAGTCGAATATGTGAAAAGTAAAAATCTACAGTAAAACCTCTGAATAGCAGACACCACCAGGACTGACAGAAATGTCCACTATTCGAAGGTGTAAATGAGAATATATTAATGATAGTTATCGTTCCCAAAAGTAACGTTGGAAATTAATAGGTGTCAGCTAATGGGAGGTATCCGTTATATATATATTAAATATCCTATTTGGGGAGGTTTCATTGTCGACTGTGTTATAATGTGTTCTACTGAACTCGTGATTGTTAAAGAAGCTAAATATACCATATAATACACTACTTTATATCTCAGTAGGTTGTCCCAGTAGGTTAGGCGTAGGTTCATTAAGTTAGGGGTACCCGGTTCGATTCTGACATAGACGACGGTATAGACAACTAATGAGAGTTTTTTTTGGTTTTTTTCCTGAACAATTTCATATGTGAGCTTTATGTGAAGTTAATGAGATGAGAATGGGTGACTGCACATGGAAGTTACAATGTGACGGAATATAGACCATTGTCTTGTGACATCGCATGCACTAACTTCACAATACCGGGCATTAAGCATCACGGTAATGTCTCAGAGAAGTTTCTGAGTCAAAATTATAAACTTCACATGTCTCAATGTGACTACTATGTAATATCTATGAGAATATATTTTGCACACAGGGTACTTACCCACCTTTTTTTAATATTAATTTTTGCCAGTATTTTCTTGTGCCTTATAAGGTGTTAAGGTAGGTAAAAAAATAAAACATACATACCTACATAGACAGCCGACAGGGGTAAGTAAGGGTTAGGAAAGTAGGTATTTAACTATATTTACAAGCATTTAAGAATTGTGAACATGATTTATACCCCATAATTTATGTTTTAATAAATTAAAAAACCGGAGTTCGATGCGGTATGTTGGAAATCTTTTTCCTTCAGATCAAAAAATAGTAATCAAAATCCGACAATTCTACTAGGCCTGAGAATTATCCACGTGAAGTAATTATTTTTCGATTTAATTCACACTACAGACCCCTCCTAAATGGTATCGGGTAGTAAATTAGTGGAAAAGTATTATAAGTAAGTCGGCAACTAAAATAATATACAATTTAATTTTCAAATTTTATAGAATTGCGGAAAATTTGTAAAACTGGCACTGGGCTCCTTTTACCGTACTTACCTATAAAATATAAATATAATGTATACTATGCATTATATAACATTGTTCTGTAAAAAAGCGATATTCCCTATTAGTATTCAATTCATTTAAGCCATTTACAGTATCTAAGTATGGTCTGTACTCTGTATTCAAAACTTGCGTGGTTCGAAGAAAATCGTACAGTTTTGACAATTTTAAATGAACTAATTATCACTAATAGAACCATTAGATGCCTTATCTCTGATGATCTTCTCTGAAAACGTTTACGATTTAGCTAATGTTCGTCTGGATTTCACACAGTCGTTAGGTAGGTAACTACTATCGTTGTCCACCTATTTGCCACTCACACAAAAATATTTCGGGTATTGCATTTGACATTGAGATTTCACGATTCTTGTTTACCAACTTTCAATTAACAAATTATAAACTATGAATTATATTTTTTACCGAGGTTGAATTTTGTGGTCAAGTATAATTTGCATTAAAATGAAATGAAAACGTATAACTAACAATTGTTAATAATTACCTTATTAAGTATAAATATTTAATAAAATAAATTTATATTATACAAAATATTATAAACTGTTTGGACCATTTAGTAAAAGGTCTGGATAGGTAGTCGTTATATACTGGACTATATTGCCATGTACAATAATATGATAATTTTATTAAATTATATATTTTGAAACATTGGTACCTACTTTGTACTTTGTACATACTTGGTAATTTGTCTTAATCATAGGCTTTAGAGTATACACTTATTTGTTTATTGTAATGACTAATGAGAAAAGTTAAGAACTAAGAAGTAGATTGTAATTTGTAAATAGAAATAGGTAATTGAAAAATTGGGCGTCGACCACATATTATAATTTCAGATGAAGCGATTATTGTGATAATGCAATTACCCTCCTATGCGTTAAATTGTTATGAATTTAAAACTCCAAAATAATTTTCAAATGTTTATGATTTTGATAAATTTCGTAACAATTCTAACTTTAAACGCTTATTCAAAAATATTGTTAATAAGTATTTTTGATATTTTTTGATAGTTGGTAAATGAACAATTCATGAAAAAACTTATATTACATTTTCAATATTTTTAATCTGCAAAATGTTTTTTTTTTTTTATTAACATTTATAGAAAAAAATTAAAATTAATAGCTCAATTACAATGTCGTAACTTCAAAATTTGGGCTAGGGTACCAAAATAATCACAGGTATCAAAATACATGTGGTGGTGCGTTATAGGGTGGAGTTTTGAGTGTTTACCCCTCCACTCCCATTCACCCCTAAGAAAGGTGTTATTTATATACAAAAATTGCAAATACTTGGTTTAATTTATACTTAGCCCTTCTCCACCATTTCATGATCCTGTGTACGCTACTGTCAAAATACTAATATTACTATTATATACTATAATTATTATAATATACTACCGTTATTTTACAAAATGTATATAATAACTACAAAGTCCGAATGTACAAATATTAAAAAAGATGGTGCATTTATAGCTATACTATTAAAATAAATCATTTATTATAATATAAAGTTAAATGAGGTAGGTACCTAAGTATTACGTTTTATGAATAATAAGTAATACCTACGTATTGAATAATTTATATATATATCACCTGCGGTAGATCGCAGACCCCGTGCTGTTTGTACGTAACTGTATGGATTTAACTCTAAAGTATCAAAGTTATACCAAGTTTGTCGTATTTACTAAAGTCCACTTATGGTGGATTAATATAAATTACATATATATTTTTTTAGGGGTTGTTTTTTTGGCGAAAATTACAGTGTTGGTATACAATTATTTCTACATAAATTTATTTTAACTCTAT
Source organism: Metopolophium dirhodum (assembly GCF_019925205.1). NCBI lineage: Eukaryota > Metazoa > Arthropoda > Insecta > Hemiptera > Aphididae > Metopolophium > Metopolophium dirhodum. The sequence goes on along the minus strand of NC_083565.1, from coordinate 30,465,300 downwards.
TACACCGTTATAATATACATCGATATGTAAATCATCGTATTCGGAAACAAAATTATGTCTAATACAGTCTTCTTTAATTTGTTTATCTAATATAGTTAGACAGGCGTTAATATTTTTTATTTTAAATTTTAATCATTAAATATACTTTTTTATTCTCTGGTAAATTTTGGACGTTTTCATACCTAAATAAAATTTTCTAAATCCTCGTAAGTTGAATTTGAATGATGTATAAGGTTTTTTAAAAAAAATAATATTTTTAAACATCATATTATGGTAAATATTGATCCCCGGGATGGTTTATTCTTTATCTTTATTTTTAAAATCCATAACTATTTATATTTTTTATAATCAATTTACTTTTGTCTACATTTTATTAGTGTAAATCCGAATGATTGTCACTTTTCTATAAACGAAAAGATAAGAGACGTGTTGGAACGAATACAACTAATAACGATTCTGAATTATTACTATTTTCCAATTACGGAAAAATTAAAGGTGTGTTGGAGTGTTACTCAATATATCATCTCTATAAACGAGTATATATATATATATGTTAACGAGTAAACGTTATTAACAATATTATACTAATTTTATGTGGACTTTAGAACATTTTTAACAATTACAAATTGCAAATTGGATTTTAATTGGATTTTAAATCTAATTAAGACTTAATTTTGTTTCAACTACAGTTCATATTAAGAAAAAATAAATTATAATGCTATATAGTTACTTAAATTCAAAAAACATGTTCAGATGCCGTAATCAAATATATATATATATTTTTCAGTATTATTTGATTAAAAAATAATATTTAATTTAAAATAAACTTCCAATTATGGGATGACCGACGCCCACCGATATATTATACCTAATATATGTCAAACTCAAATCAGTAATGATATATTAACTTTATTAATTTAGAAATTCTCTGTGTATGGTCTAGGACATTTCAATAATTATTTCATCTAGAAGAGATACGATAAAAACTAACGCAAAAAAAAATCTCAAACTACAATTCAAAAGAATGGGTGACATAAAAATGTAATTTGATTTTAATACATTATACATCTGTACATAAAATATTAAGTTGATGTGAACACGATAAGTCATGATACAATGGTAACCTATTAAATTAAAAGTTAGTACCAAAAAAAGATAACGAGTTTAAGTAACTTTTAGTTAATATTGTCGTGTATTGTAGACAGTCGTCAATATAATTTTATAATCGAGTTTTGTCGTATATTATGTAATATAATATGTAGTATAATGTATACTATCATCTCTTCGTAAAAATTCTGGGCGGCGCACAGGTTAGGAAATTTAGGGGCAATGTGTGTAGATCGCATATCGGGTCCAAGTTAGTATTTAAAAGGTTAAAATTAACTTAACATCAACTGTTTAACTCGTTTATGCCCAGGCTTAGATACCGTAGGCTCGACAAACGCACACCATTGTACCTTAACAAAGCTAACAGTGCTGATCTGAATTTATTCTAGAGAGTCATTAGCTCAGAGCGTACATACGATGAGGGCAAGGTGTCTATTTACAGTTTATATAACATAACAAAAAATAACATAATAATATACATTAACACCATTAATTTGATTTAAAAGCGTTGGGCAAAACCAAATTATTTCAAATTCATTCATTTTTTTTGTGCTACTTAAGGTGTGTCTTTTGTTAATACAAACTTCTGTTATTCAATAAGAACTTAACCTTTTTTTACTGAAATTTATTTAGGTCAAAAATACGTTGTCAACAGTATAGAATAATAATACTATTACCTACACTGAATATAAATAATCTTTATTTTCATAAGAATATATTTTAAAGAAAATATGTAGATGATTTAGTTAGAAGTTTACTGAGAGATAATTTAGATTCTGAATGGAGCGATATTGATTTTACACTAATGTGTTTAATTTTTAATTGATTGTGTCTTTCGTCACCTTACTTCAGTATCTTTTCTGGTAGGAAAATTAATTCAAATGGTATTTTGAAGGATAATTAGTAAAACATTTCTAGAAGTTTTCAAGAGCGTCCGGAAAACCAAAATAAAAACTTAGCTAAGAAACCAATACAGATAAGTAATTTATTCAAAAATTGTCAATACTTGATGAAATTATCAAAATATGTTGACTCTTAGAATGTTATAGTATTATTTCAATTATTGTTGATACATAATTTGTCATAATCTGTTATGAGTGTAATGAAAAATAATTTGTAGTATATTGTAGACATTGATAACCACTGTGTGACGGGGAGTATAAGACCATTCCCTCGGGGGTTGTTACACCTTTAGCCATATGTCGCGAGGGCAGCTACTTCACGCCTTTTGACGACGCGGTCACATCCCTCCGACGGGTTTCATATATTGTAGACAGACTTCAATATAATATTATAATCAAATTGTATACATATCACCTTTTCGTAAAAATCTGGGCAGTGCAAGGAATAGGATATTTAGGGACATTTTGTATATTATGCATATCGCGTGAAGGTTATCTAGAATAACTCGGTACTTTTCATCTATAAGTAAATGATTTATGAACCATAAATTTTTTTGGTTAATAAATAACGATGACAACGAAAATCACAAAATAATTAGCAGTAAAACGAAAAACGTGTATCCAGGCCAAAAAACATAAAAACGTGGAGGCATACGTCATTATAGTCATCTGTTTGCTATTTACAAATACTGTTAATGTATGTTACTTTATGTTATATACTGCTATGAAATAGTATTTAGTATTGTATAAGAATATTAAAGATAAATTAAAAAATAAATTATTAAATATTGCTTAGAACAAAAGTTACTCCATTTGTATTAGTCTTTCTAAACACGCTGAGTTGACAACAATACACAATACATTTTCAATGAATTAACATTACATAGAAAGAAATTTGTATATACTAAAGTACCTATGGGGATTATTTTGTACTACTTGAAGAGTGCAATGTGTCGATACAAACTTCTGTTTTACAAATTAGAACCTACTCTTTTCTACTAAAAATAATTTAGGTGAAGGGCAAAAATGTGTGATACTGCAGTCAACTGTATGGTATTACGCTATTACCTACTCTGTAAATAAGTAGACCTTATTTTCAGTAAAATATTTAAAGAAAATATGTAGATTATTTTAAATAGAAGTCTACTCAGAGATAATATAATAGAAAATTAAAATTATTTAAAACAATTTTATGACTACCACCTAGCATACATTACACCGTCTAAGACTCCTAAACCAGGGGCGATTTGTAGACATCTGTGTGACTGGTGTCCACGTGTCAAGGCTAGGATCATAACATTCAACAGATCTCAAAGAAGATGGGTGGTTATGACCTCCTACCTACAGATTTTAATTTAATTAAATGTACATATTCAAAACTAATAATTAAAAAAAAAGTTTACCACGTATAAAAAATTATTGAGTACTGCAACACCAGGGTCCATTCTCTCAGTATACATATTAGATATCAATTGCCATTTTTGAATACTTATGTCAAACACCTCTGCACTATTTAAAGGAGAACACCAATTGCTCCGCCAACCTATCATTTAATATTATTATAATTATAAATAACACAAAATTAGTTATAGGTTAGGTTATTTAATGGTATAACTCACAGCGTATATACGATCATCTAATACACCAACAGCAAAAAAATTGCGATCGACTAACATGTTAACTGTTGATTTCCATTGGAGTGATTGTGAAGATAAGTCAAGCATTTCAATTGATCTTGAATTAATATATTTATTAGCCAAGGCAAAAACGAAATGTTCTTTTATTAAGGCTAGACGACATCCTCCTCCAAACTGCATACTCATTTCTATTTTTTTATACAATAATTTTGGTTGCTGGATCATACCAGCTTGTATAACACTTCCTCATTCCTGATCCACTATCCATGGCAAGAAGACACTGCAAAAAAATAAGTAAATAGAATGGTATTGAAAAGATAATTTGAAATCAGAATTCAGTAATACTTTAAGTCCAGTCTGTCTAGGTGAATTACGAATTGTTTGTGGCATAGTAATGTGCCGTTGTTTCTTTAGAATATGGAAATTTGAAGCTTCATTGACAAAATCAATCATCACCTTAAAATATTATAAAATATTATATAAGATTATAAATTTACAGTAAAAGCACAATGATGAAAAAAACATACATTTAGGATTATTTTTAAGAAGAGTTTCCTCGTCTACAATTGTTGATATATTCTCTTGGGGTACTAACGACTAACGAACATGTTCCATTAATTTAGGCAAACTGTCATATGTACAATCTAATTCATGTTTTACCCGATTACTAACACATTCAAATATCTGCAACAAATAAATATGGTTAAATTAATATATAACTAAATCAAATTACATAAGCAAACTTTTTTTTTCCTTGGCGTAAAGAGGTACTTATTTGTTAAGATAAAAACAAAAAAATATTTCAGGGTATTGCTCAAAAATTAAATATATATATGTTTTAAACGATTGAACTTATGAATAGTGAATAATTACATAATATGGTGTTAGTTTGGGGTTCAAGATTTTTAAAAAATACCAATTTTCTTCGGGCAAGTCACGGTGTCCGGAGAACAAGTGCTGCCATCCCCCCACCCGGGGCATAATAGTTTTAAATTTGAATACTCGTTCAGAAATAAAGTACACTACAAATAGAATACCATTCATACCTATTTAGTGTTAAATATTAATAAGTTTGCAACTTTGCAAGATAATGAATTCCGATTCCCAAAGTCTTAAGTAATGATCAAAACAAATATTTGTATACTGCACTTAAAGTATATAATGATAATAATATATTGTATAATATTGTAAATTACTTTTTTCAAATAAACGCTCGCAACACACAATATTATATTATATAAGGTAGTTAATAGTTAGGTAATTTTCTTTTTATCATTTATCAAATACGCGATCAAAGTTAAAATTTAAATTATTTATTATTAATTTTAAATATTTAATTTAATCATTTTATACACATAAAAAGTACTATTTTATTGTAAGCATAATTAATAATGTATAAATTGAATATAATATTTTGTATTGATTAATATGATATAATATGTTTATGTACTATATCTTTTCAATAGTATAATTTATTTATAGGTATATACTATAATCAACACATTGATAGCATCATAAGGATCATATTAAGTTTGAGCCTACACGTGAAGGTATAGGTAGGTACCTAACTAGTTAGTCATTTTTGAAATTCGATTGACAAGTAATAAGTTCTACAAGTTACAACAATACAATTGGTGCAAATGTGCAATATAGTAAATTCTAAATAGTAATTAGTGTGTATTTATTAATTATTTAGTTATTATGTATTATAATTGCACCAACTAGGTACTTATGTGTCCTAACTCGTAATATAAGTTATAGAATAAGGTACTTCGTAGTCCGTACCTACCTAACATTACAACTTTTAATACATATTTTATACCATATAATTATATAAATGCATGGTTAATATTAAATAATTAGTTTATGTTATTTTATACAGAACTATTACAGTTGTGTTTCGACAAAATCAAACAATTTGATAAATCAATAATTAAATTCTAAATTTATTTAGAATGTAATTTTTATACAAATTCTCTATTTAGTTATTTGATACACAATTTTAGATTCTGAGCGAAACGATGAATGTATTGATTTTACAATGACGTGTGTTTTTTTATTTTGTAGTTAAAAATTTATAAAATGTTATACATTAACTTTTATAGCTAACGATTGAAAATTTAAAACAAGATTTCACGTAAATAGGTTATACATAAATTACTATATTCACCTTAATATCACTGAATATACTTAGTAATATCATTAGCTGGATGGTTGTTTTCGCTCAGAATCGTTTTTCTTATACAATCAATAAATAATATTTATTATATCATTGAATTCAAATTTAACACCATCCATTACAGTGACCCACTTGTAACCTACTGTACAGCAGAGCGACACCTACTTACACACCTTTTTTTAATATTAATTTTTGCCAGTATTTTCTTGTGCCTTATAAGGTGTTAAGGTAGGTAAAAAAATAATACATACATACCTACATAGACAGCCGACAGGGGTAAGTAAGGGTTAGGAAAGTAGGTATTTAAATATATTTACAAACATTTAAGAATTGTGAACATGATTTATACCCCATAATTTATGTTTTAATAAATTAAAAAACCGGAGTTCGATGCGGTATGTAGGAAATCTTTTTCCTTCAGATCAAAAAATAGTTATCAAAATCCGACAATTCTACTAGGCCTGAGAATTGTCCACGTGAAGTAATTATTTTTCGATATAATTCACACTACAGACCCCTCCTAAATGGTATCGGGTAGTAAATTAGTGTAAAAGTATTATAAGTAAGTCGGCAACTAAAATAATATACAATTTAATTTTCAAATTTTATAGAATCGCGGAAAATTTGTAAAACTGGCGGCGCACAGGTTAGGAAATTTAGGGGCAATGTGTGTAGATCGCATATCGCGTCCAAGTTACCAGCCAGAATAACTCGAACACTCGACAATAACTCAAATCTTATTTTGTTTTATAAGAAACGATGACAACGAAAAGCTTACTCAAGGTAAAACATTTTATTATTTTAACGTTTACACTTTATTATTTATGTTAAAAAATATAAAAATGTGGAGGCATACGTAATCATAAAGCCAAATCTTTACGAGTCACAAACGCTGTTAATGTATGTTTTTTTATGTTGTAAACTGTTATGAAATAGTAATATTTGTATTGTATTAAGATATTCAAGATGAATACAAAATAAATCATTAAATATTGATAAGAACAAAAGTTATTTCATTTGTCAGGTCATCCTGTACACCCTATGGCCTATGTTGTACACAATTATACATTTTACGTACAATACACATTTGACTAATATGAATAAATTAACGTTACGTACAAAAAATGGTAGATTGTAGACGGTCATCAATATAAAATTATAAGGTGGGTTATATCTTAAGATGTTTAATTTATTATTAATATAGGTCAGGCCAGAGAAGTAAGATCGCTGAGGCTACAGTAATATATCGCATTTTAGCATCACATTAACCTCAGACACGTTGTCAATAAGTGATTCATACGCGAGAAGCGATGATCGTACTGTAAGCCTGGACAAGTTAATGATAATATTTTTTAATTGAGTTAAGTTAAGTTGATTGAAATCGTTTTAATAAGTTTAAAGTTTATAGTTAGGTATCCTAATTTTTTTTTCAGCTCAGTTAAGTTAAGTCATTTTTTTTTTAATATATAAATAGTCAGTAATATGGTTTAAAATAATAAAAAGTATCATATGTATCATCAATAATAATTGTATTATATTTATTATTTAATTATTTATAAATTAACTTAACTTGGATTTGATAAAAAGTAACTCGTTATTTATTAAGTTTATATCAATAAACATTAGTCAAGTTAGTAAATATAAAATTTTAAAAGGTTAAAATTAACTTAACATCAACTGTTTAACTCGTTTATGCCCAGGCTTAGATACCGTAGGCTCGACAAACGCACACCATTGTACCTAAACAAAGCTAACAGTGCTGATCTGAATTTATTCTAGAGAGTCATTAGCTCAGAGCGTACATACGATGAGGGCAAGGTGTCTATTTACAGTTTATATAACATAACAAAAAATAACATAATAATATACATTAACACCATTAATTTGATTTAAAAGCGTTGGGCAAAACCAAATTATTTCAAATTCATTCATTTTTTTTGTGCTACTTAAGGTGTGTCTTTTGTTAATACAAACTTCTGTTATTCAATAAGAACTTAACCTTTTTTTACTGAAATTTATTTAGGTCAAAAATACGTTGTCAACAGTATAGAATAATAATACTATTACCTACACTGAATATAAATAATCTTTATTTTCATAAGAATATATTTTAAAGAAAATATGTAGATGATTTAGTTAGAAGTTTACTGAGAGATAATTTAGATTCTGAGTGGAGCGATATTGATTTTACACTAATGTGTTTAATTTTTAATTGATTGTGTCTTTCGTCACCTTACTTCAGTATCTTTTCTGGTAGGAAAATTAATTCAAATGGTATTTTGAAGGATAATTAGTAAAACATTTCTAGAAGTTTTCAAGAGCGTCCGGAAAACCAAAATAAAAACTTAGCTAAGAAACCAATACAGATAAGTAATTTATTCAAAAATTGTCAATACTTGATGAAATTATCAAAATATGTTGACTCTTAGAATGTTATAGTATTATTTCAATTATTGTTGATACATAATTTGTCATAATCTGTTATGAGTGTAATGAAAAATAATTTGTAGTATATTGTAGACATTGATAACCACTGTGTGACGGGGAGTATAAGACCATTCCCTCGGGGGTTGTTACACCTTTAGCCATATGTCGCGAGGGCAGCTACTTCACGCCTTTTGACGACGCGGTCACATCCCTCCGACGGGTTTCATATATTGTAGACAGACTTCAATATAATATTATAATCAAATTGTATACATATCACCTTTTCGTAAAAATCTGGGCAGTGCAAGGAATAGGATATTTAGGGACATTTTGTATATTATGCATATCGCGTGAAGGTTATCTAGAATAACTCGGTACTTTTCATCTATAAGTAAATGATTTATGAACCATAAATTTTTTTGGTTAATAAATAACGATGACAACGAAAATCACAAAATAATTAGCAGTAAAACGAAAAACGTGTATCCAGGCCAAAAAACATAAAAACGTGGAGGCATACGTCATTATAGTCATCTGTTTGCTATTTACAAATACTGTTAATGTATGTTACTTTATGTTATATACTGCTATGAAATAGTATTTAGTATTGTATAAGAATATTAAAGATAAATTAAAAAATAAATTATTAAATATTGCTTAGAACAAAAGTTACTCCATTTGTATTAGTCTTTCTAAACACGCTGAGTTGACAACAATACACAATACATTTTCAATGAATTAACATTACATAGAAAGAAATTTGTATATACTAAAGTACCTATGGGGATTATTTTGTACTACTTGAAGAGTGCAATGTGTCGATACAAACTTCTGTTTTACAAATTAGAACCTACTCTTTTCTACTAAAAATAATTTAGGTGAAGGGCAAAAATGTGTGATACTGCAGTCAACTGTATGGTATTACGCTATTACCTACTCTGTAAATAAGTAGACCTTATTTTCAGTAAAATATTTAAAGAAAATATGTAGATTATTTTAAATAGAAGTCTACTCAGAGATAATATAATAGAAAATTAAAATTATTTAAAACAATTTTATGACTACCACCTAGCATACATTACACCGTCTAAGACTCCTAAACCAGGGGCGATTTGTAGACATCTGTGTGACTGGTGTCCACGTGTCAAGGCTAGGATCATAACATTCAACAGATCTCAAAGAAGATGGGTGGTTATGACCTCCTACCTACAGATTTTAATTTAATTAAATGTACATATTCAAAACTAATAATTAAAAAAAAAGTTTACCACGTATAAAAAATTATTGAGTACTGCAACACCAGGGTCCATTCTCTCAGTATACATATTAGATATCAATTGCCATTTTTGAATACTTATGTCAAACACCTCTGCACTATTTAAAGGAGAACACCAATTGCTCCGCCAACCTATCATTTAATATTATTATAATTATAAATAACACAAAATTAGTTATAGGTTAGGTTATTTAATGGTATAACTCACAGCGTATATACGATCATCTAATACACCAACAGCAAAAAAATTGCGATCGACTAACATGTTAACTGTTGATTTCCATTGGAGTGATTGTGAAGATAAGTCAAGCATTTCAATTGATCTTGAATTAATATATTTATTAGCCAAGGCAAAAACGAAATGTTCTTTTATTAAGGCTAGACGACATCCTCCTCCAAACTGCATACTCATTTCTATTTTTTTATACAATAATTTTGGTTGCTGGATCATACCAGCTTGTATAACACTTCCTCATTCCTGATCCACTATCCATGGCAAGAAGACACTGCAAAAAAATAAGTAAATAGAATGGTATTGAAAAGATAATTTGAAATCAGAATTCAGTAATACTTTAAGTCCAGTCTGTCTAGGTGAATTACGAATTGTTTGTGGCATAGTAATGTGCCGTTGTTTCTTTAGAATATGGAAATTTGAAGCTTCATTGACAAAATCAATCATCACCTTAAAATATTATAAAATATTATATAAGATTATAAATTTACAGTAAAAGCACAATGATGAAAAAAACATACATTTAGGATTATTTTTAAGAAGAGTTTCCTCGTCTACAATTGTTGATATATTCTCTTGGGGTACTAACGACTAACGAACATGTTCCATTAATTTAGGCAAACTGTCATATGTACAATCTAATTCATGTTTTACCCGATTACTAACACATTCAAATATCTGCAACAAATAAATATGGTTAAATTAATATATAACTAAATCAAATTACATAAGCAAACTTTTTTTTTCCTTGGCGTAAAGAGGTACTTATTTGTTAAGATAAAAACAAAAAAATATTTCAGGGTATTGCTCAAAAATTAAATATATATATGTTTTAAACGATTGAACTTATGAATAGTGAATAATTACATAATATGGTGTTAGTTTGGGGTTCAAGATTTTTAAAAAATACCAATTTTCTTCGGGCAAGTCACGGTGTCCGGAGAACAAGTGCTGCCATCCCCCCACCCGGGGCATGGCAGAAACCTACGGGTGCCCCATTAGAAATTCTGCCAAAACACAACACACAGAAATAGCAACCTACCCAATTTAAAAACCTACAGTTCCCTCCCCCACACCCAATGACCACTGTTGCCGCAAGTTATCTAATAAAAAAAATAAAAAATCATGTGATGTAAAATAGACATATACACTGTACATTACAATATTATAATTTAAGTAATTAGAAAGAACGCAGTCATTCTTTATGTGATCCACATACTAATTACAAAAAGTACATAAACTTTTTATTAAACTGAGTTAAGTTAATAATTTTTTCAGTAATAACTTTTAACTTATCGAGTCAAATTTATTATTTTTCAACTGTTAACTTCTAAAATATCATCTTATGTTCTCTTAGAAGGACTCTACACAGACATTTGTTATCTACGTCCTAAAAATGCGTAATATACCAAATGATACGATCAGCAAATAACGTTTAACTCTGTTTGTTTAAAAATTAGAGTGAATAACCTCTTATAAAATTTAAAGGTGTGATTATTATCTAGGGCATCTTATGGATTTTTATCATATTTTAATTGTAAAGCAAGTTGAGTATTTTAGAATTGTAAATTGTTTGTACATCTTAATATAATAAACTCCCTATAAAATTAAAATATTACAAAAAGCTTAGATGATGCCCTAGATAATAATAATAATAATCTTACCTTTACATTTTATAAGAGGTCAATTCATTCTTTTTTGAACTGGTGGATCTAACTATGATCTGTTGAGCGTAAAATGTCTTATTTTGCGTGCTTGTAAGTCTGAGATAACAAATGGCTGTGTATGGTAAAGTTAAAGTGGGGTTCTTTTATTCAGATCGACAAAAGTATAACCACCTATTATTCCATACTGTAGCAGTATAGCCTAGTAATCAGCAAACAAGCTGTAGAATTAAATACTTAATTTAATAAACTGCTAAAAACTTTTAAATAATGCAAAAATGTACGTAATTTATTAGATATATCATCTACCCAAACACCCACCCACCTGTTATTAGTATTTGTGAATCTTGTGATTCGATTAAATTCCTTACAAACAGCATAAATATATTGATTTCCCATCAATACCTAATTATATACAACAATTACGAATTTTAGGAGGCATATTTTTTTTTTTAAAATGGAACGTTAATGTCACCACGGGAGATTAGATTAATCACTTCTTTAGAAGACAAAGATAGGAACTCGTCAGTTTCAACAACATTTCTGAAAATCATGACTATAATATTTATAAAATCCACTGACAGTTATTTAATAGAACTTACAAAAAATGTGTTTTTATGTATGCTTCAGAGCTTGACAACAATTCCATACAGTTATAAAAGTCAGCAAATACTCTGATACCAAGACAATTTGCAGGATGTTGTTTTAGTAAAAACTCAAGACATGTCTTTAACATAATCCAACTGTAAGAGCATTGCAGCTGGTAATAAAACCTTAGCAAATAAACAAAAATAATTAATTTAATTAATTTTGGTTATAATCTAAAAGTTTTAAAAATTCCATGTGGTTGGAACATTTATATTTTACCTAATTGCAACATTTGCAACTTTTCATATTTTATTGAATAGTTTTTTAAAGCATTAATATATAAATTCAAAACTCCATACAATTTTTTTAATTTTCAGTAAATTTGGAAGAATTCATAAAAAAACAAATCTTTTAAAATAGTTTTGTAGAAATTTACATCTTTCAGGGTGTTTCTATATAAGATACGTGAAGTCCTGCTAAATCATTTAGTCTTGTTTATATCATCACAATTGTTTTTAGTTGATTTAAAAAAGAAAATGAACAGTTAAGATAGAAATTCATACAATTTTTTCTTCAAACCGTAAACTAATGATTTCCTATCAAATGATATTGTCATGATTTTGTTTCATAAGCATTTAAAAATCATAGTTTAAGGTTTGAAAATCTAAAACAATATTTCTCATATGTATCTATTTCATAGTGTAACTTAAAATTAAAAAAAAATGCATATACAGTCTTTTTAATAGATATTTTAAGCTCAAATTTAATCTAAATTAATTTTTTATAATTCAAAAATATAATTATAATTATTATATAGACTGACAGACCTAGTTTTAGTTCACGATCGTTTTTCTTATACTATGGTTATATATAAATTTATTTATTTTGGAATAAATGGCAATCTGAAAAAACTATTTGGATAAATATTATAATATAAATTAAACTTAAGAATAGTATAACAATATATAATCTTCAATATTATATCATTGAATTCAAATTTAACACATCCATTATAGTGATACACAAGACTCATCATGCGTACAGCTGACCAGTACCCTCTAGCCCAACTTTTTCTTTTTTTAAATTGTATGACCTATGGTAAGTACACCGTAAACACTACATAAAAATCCATATTGTGTTTGAGTTTCTTTACTACATCCTTTTATTTGACACATAGCATATGGCTATCAAAAATTAAATATTTATATTATATACCTACCATTACATTATGTTCGGTGACCATGATATCACCAGTATAAATATAATCTACTAACAGTTGTAAGATGTTGGAGTCAAACTCTCTTAAATTTACAACACCTTTATCCTCTTCGGCAAAACTGGTGAACATCGCACGGAAATATGGACTAGCTGATATTAAAACAACTTTATGTGCACACACTATTACACCGTCATCTGTTTCTAACTTAATATCACATAACACTTCTTCTCTAAAAACATAAAACTCGTTATTATTATTTATTTTGATAGCAGTTAAAATGACTAAAACGTCGTAAACTTTGTAGGACTTCAAATAAACTGTGAGTGTGACAGCTGTTTATGTATATTTGAGGTTTACATCCGTTGGTTTTCAGAACTTGCTTTTGGCCACTTGTCCATCGTAAAACACGTTTTACCGAATCCATCTCTTTTACGGACATACAGTATGGTAACTATACAGAGTACCTAAAAACATGATAAAATATTTGATTCAATATAATACACATATTAATATTATGTATGAACTTACCTATTTTATTTTGTAGTTAACCTGAAGTTAGTATTATATGTGTTTAAAGCCGTGTTATATTATATTATTCTGTAGTCAATAGAAATAGTACAGAATAAGAATTACGTAGACAGCATATAACGTCAAGAACATAATATTATTTCTCATCACTACAATATTACCGTCACGGGCTCACGGCAGAATGCAGCGGATTGCCGTATGCGACTAATCAACCGGCTATCATTGGATTATCAATTATTTTTCTTATCTCTTTATCACACAGATATATAAAAATTATATTTTTATATATCTGTGGTTTATCATAAATCATCATCCAGATAATGAATACACTGATGGTTGGCGAACTATAATAATATTATTCTAGTTAGGTACGTCCTACCACCTTAGATAGTTAGATCATACTATTACATAATAGTAATAATAATACGAAATAAAAACTTACCTATAAAGAGGGCCGTGGATTGTGCGAGGCCGGCTTGCCCGCGGAAAAACGAACGATCTCGAATCCATCCCGTGGAAAACTGACTTAAATAGGTATATATAACTATATGTATTATGGATATCGCTCTTCTCGGGTGTCTACAATACATTATAATATATTAATAATACACCGACCGCAATAAATCAAATAAATCAATATATTATTATATTATTTTATTAAGTTCCACCTTCGAAGCCGCCGTAAAGAGCTCAATATGTTTATCGTGGCGTATAGTAGGTACCTACCTATATATTGGACCAGCGACACAACCAGCATGGTTGTAGGTCACTTTGTACGATCACTTAGAAAAAATTAAAACCGTGGACGGTTTTTACTGTTTTTGGCAGTGTTTGGCAAGTTTCTTATAAAAAGCAATTCTTTCTGTTCCTTGTTCCTTAAAAAAAAAGAATTCGTTCCTTTGTCGTTCCTTTGGAAAATGAACGAGTTCCTTTTTTAGTTCCAAATAAAATAAAAATTCTAATTTAATCATCACAATGTTTTTTTTTCATATGCATACTTCTTTAATTTTTAATTATAATATATAACTACGAGTAGGTACCTACATATTTTATAATTCTATTTTGAGATTTTCTTCAACATTAAATAGTTGCAGGCCAACTATTGTCTTAACGTCGATACTCGATAACCAATAGGTAAACACAGGCGCGTAATAGGTCCATTTTCCTTACCGGGAAATTGAATATAATTATATATAAAAAAATATTAATTTTAAGGTCCACTTACTATACTTACTAATAGCAATGGGTCTCATGTATACCTATATCCTAAGCCAGAAGAAATAAGAAAAAATTATTCAATTAACATGAACTTAAATAATAAACCAAATCTACATTTAAATTTAAGTTCTATAAAAAAAAATAAATACACAACAATATTAACATAGTTATTTTTATTTAAATGATAATGATTGCATAGTATAAATTATAAAATATGAATAGTATGTTCTTAAAATTAATTCTATACAGAAAAAATAATATACAAATAGTTGAATGAAATGTTTAAAAACTAAATTTTCAACATTCTTAACATTTTTGTACTTTTTTCACACAATAAGTTTATTACTTGTTCCGAGGTTTATATCAGCCGCACGCATTCAATTCTGGCTTAATAAATATTAAACACAACGCCATAAACGCAAAATTTTGTGCATACAATCCAGCCGAGAAAGATCGCCTTATTATATTATTATGATCAATAGTCAATACTAAATAATATGCTAATAGTAATGATTTTTATTCAAACTATTATATATTAAACATAAACAAAATTCATAGTAATATTATGTTACCTATGAAACACAACAATAGTAGTAGTTACGTAATAAGAATTATTGAAAAATTTAAAATAAAAAGTAAGTAGTAATACTTTTTCCACTTACATCTCATTGTTTCAATAGTATCTAGGTAACTTTTACATTGACTTTTCTGTGTACCTACTAATTTCAAAATCCTGTCTTAATATGATTATTATTTTATTATGTATATAATTATATAACACTAATTAGGTTCAACACAACAAATCTAAAACCGCTTTAAAATTATAAACTATTTTCAATTTATTCAAATTATTACTTTAATAGTTTTTATTACCTACTTAAGACATTTATTATTCTAGAAATTAAGAATAATCAGAAACTTACCTGTTTGGGCTGTATGGCAATCAGTTCAAACTGTTAAAATTGTAGAAAATAACTAAACCCGTCGACGAAATTCAAATTAATGAAATAAAATAATAATGTATAATAGGTACTAGGTTAATAATATTATCATTGATAATAAATAATCCATGTAATTTATAAATAACTTTATTATAAACAGAAACATTCGGAGCCTAATCTAAACTGTCCGTATACCCGCATACCGCTTTGTCTTGTCTAGTAATCATTAGAAATCTAAAATAAAATATGTGTTTTTCAACGGATATACGTAATAGTAATATGATCCAGTACACCAAAAGTTGCATTACCAGAAACTAAAACTAACCAACAACATTAATTGTTGTTTGTCGCTTATGTAATTTTCTCTTTTCAATTATTATTCAATTTTAAAACAATTATTATTTATTATTATCCCGGTATCCCGGTGGGCCTGTAGTACGCGCCTGGGTATACATTATACACATTAAAAAAAATATATCTTAATTTCAATTATTTACATATTTATCTGCGTAAAATAATGGAACTAGAAAGGAACGAACAATTTTGTTATTTTTCCTTTAAAAAAAGAACTAGTTAATTTTCTCATTTTTTTTTTATAAAAAGGAATTCGTTCCAGGAATCCGTTCCTTTTGAAACTCATTCCTTCCAAACACTGGTTTTAGATACTAGGTATAGTAATAACTGTCAATATGGCGGACAGTTTGTACTATTTGAGATGGATAAAAATATCCTAGAAATAAAGTGTTTTCAGACACGAAAATATAACTATTAAATAAATAAAATACACGTACTTGTATTATCAATATTCAATACATATTCATTGCTCTACTCAGAATCTAAAATAATTACTTTAAAAAAGCTGAAAAGGCTATTTTTACCTCCCTATATTATGCGCCAACTAGATTCCCTTCAAATCGAACAAGATACAGTCGAAGAAAAGCGTTGAAGTTGTACTACCCAGACACAAAATAAATAAAAATAAACACACATCATTGTAAAGTCTATACATTCATCGCTCCGCTCAGAATCTAAAAGTCTTTGTTTTGAATTTAGGTTAGAAAACTTTTTGCCATTTCATCATTTACCATCATTGGATCAATATTAATATCCCGATGTAAAATGAGGATTGCCAAAAAGTTTAGTCTCACTTGACATGTCGTAAAGTTTGATGAGATTTAAACAGTATAAGTAAATTTAAAATGTTATAAATAGTATACAATAGCGGTATACAAACAAGCTAAACTAAAAAAATAATTAGCTTTTAAAATTTACAGATTACCTGGTAACAACCAAACATTACTTATAGTCCAACAATATATTTATAAATAAATTATGATTGTGTTATATTATAAAAAGTTATGTTAAACGTTAATTAAAAATGTTTATACTTTAAAATATAATATTAAGTCAAAATTGGTAATCGAAGTTTTTTCAATTTACAGATTAACTCACGCAGTTGGTATACGAAAAACGATGATAGATACGTTCAGAATTTGGCAGTGTCAATTGATTTTGAAGTTATAATATGACCTAATGAAGTTCAGTATTTTGGGATTTTTAATAATTCGTCGTCACTCTAGCTTTCCGCGACTATAAAGAATATTGATTTTTTTTTTTAAACTTATATACCTTCTTCGTCGAATTAAGAACGACGGTGCGATCAGAATTTGTCAATCGAACTTATTATTGTTTATAGTTAAGTTATAGTTTAACGAAGTTCCCGATTCTGTAATTCTTACACATGTTTTCATATGCAGCACGATATTTTACGGCGATTTTAATTGTTTTTATGGTATAGGTACTAAGATATTATAACTATTTTTGCAATTATTGTCTAGTGGATAACAGAGCAGGTCGCGAAACTCGAGGTCTTACGGACAATGGATCTCTTGTAAAATTGTCATTGTAAATTGCCAGGTTACAATGTAGTGACCAGTGCCGTAACTATAGCTGGCTACTATTGAGGCCTGTGTGCAAACCAAATATTGTGGCCCCATATTATCTTTTTCAGTACATACCACAAAAACTCTTGTGTCTGTCATCTTTTCTGATAGGAAAGTGAATCTAGTTGGTACTTTGGGGGGTCAAAAGTAAAAATCTCCTAGTAGTTTTCAAAAGCGACGTGAAAAACAGAAAAAAAATTAAGGAAAAACGGAAATTTTTACGCAAAATCTGTTTTTGAGAAAATCGATTTTTGTTTTTGGTGCAACTCTAAAACAAATGACCATAGGTACATGCAATTTATGACTGAATGTTAATATTAGTATTTTCTATACACCATAACATTTTCCAAACATTTTGAGCTGTTTACGGACATTTTCAGTTTTTTTTTCTATAATTATTAATAAAATTTTAATTGTTGGTTGAAAAACTCAAAAATTTAATACAAGGCTCCTACTATATTGTTAATAAGATATTTGAAAAATATTAAAAATCCATCGTCACAATTTTTTTTATAAGCATCTAAAGTTCAAATATTGACAAAATACGTAAAAATGACGAAAATTTGCAAATTATTTTGAGTTAGAAGTTCATGAAAAATTGTCTTTTCAAATCATGTAATATGGTGAAAACTTTAAAGGTCTATATGACTATATGGTTATTAGTTTTTGAGTTACACTAAAAAATAAAATTCAAAAATTGGATTTGCGTAAAAATGTTTCTACACAAAATGTTGATGGTTGACAGAGAAAAAAACGTGTGTTCAGTACCTACCATAGTTGAATAATATTGTCTTTTGATAATACTGACAAAAATGTATGATATAGGTATACTTATCAATTCTTATAGGGCCATGGATAACGGTAATAGTAAATTATTTAATAGATACTATACATAACATTGGTTTCGTTTCCAAATCAATGATAAATAATTTATATATTTTAATAATTTTATAATAGTCTAATAAGAGTTTTTAGATCTTTTGAGGCCCTTCAATACATTATGAGGCCTGAGGACTGTGCAGTGCGGTGCACACTCTGCACATCCGGTTTTTACGGCACTGCAGGTAGTGACGTCTTATAGTGGTTCCCTATACGCTTGTCGGTTCTAGTTTTGGAAACAAAGGATGTCCGGTGAAGTAACAAAAAATACTCTTGTTACTTTCGATAAAAATAAAATAAAAAAATACATGTTCACCACATCTATTATACTCTGTTCGCTTTAAGTTGACCCACATTTTTTTTTTTACGCACTCGGAGTATGGGGAAAACGTTGTGATAATACAGTTCACTGGAGTTCTACAGTTTCACGTCAGGATACACCACGATGTATTATAAGTAGTGAACTGTATAAATTGTCACAACGTTTTCACCATACTCCGCGTGGCGGGGGGGGGGGGGGAGTGGGTCAACTCACTGCGAACAGAGTACATCAAACGATAGTGGTGTCATCTCTATTTAAAACAAAACTACTATAAGTACCTAATTAAACTCCTTAATCACATTTTTAGAGTATTAAAAATTAAGAAATATAACTATTTTAGAGTTCAATTTAAAACATAATATATTAATATGTAGGTGGTACCCAGGGATGGGCAAGATACTCAAAAATCAGTATCGAGATAGTAGATACTAGATACCTGGATTTGGAGTATCGAGATACTAGATACTCGATACTTGGCTCTAGAGTATCGCGATACTAGATACTCGATACTTGGCTTTGGACTATCGCGATACAAGATACTCGATACTCGATACTCAATACATTTTAATAAAATTAGTCACTGGATTTTTAAAAATTTGTTTATTATTGTGGGTGTGGCCACTTCATTAAGAAATAAGAATGAAAAATAAAATAAAAAACATTGACACTTTCAATAGTATACATTAAAAAAATTTCAATAGTAATAGTAACATAACATCATTCAGCACATTACGTCGTGTTAAAACCTGGTTACGTTCAACAATGTGTGAGAATCGTTTATCCGGATTATGTATGTTAAGTTTACATAGAAAAAAAATCGAAGACCTTCATTTAGCTGAAAAAGTTGTTGATGAATTTGGGAAAAATAAAATAAAATTGCAATTTGTGTTCAATTAGTTAATAAAAGTATTTAATTAGTATAAAAGTGTTTGATTATTAATAAAAATTAAGGAAGTCCCCCCCCCTGAATTTTCACTAGCGGGCACCCTTGCTGAGGAGCATAAGCTGGTATTAAATCTAATAAAAAGTTTTTTTATAATTGGATAATTGTTTAGAATATTTAACGATTTAGCCTTATCATTAAAAAAAGCAGAACACCAGGTGTGTAGCCGGCAGTGTTTGTGTAAAAATCTAATCTACTAATTTTATCGTGTTCATTACCTACCTTATCGCGAAAGGTGTACCTACTATTACATGGTAGAAAAATAAGGTACAGTCTTACAGACGTTAAGTCCAATTCAAAGTACGTGTGTAACATAATATTATATTTTATATACAACCATTACACCACTAACTTTTCAAAAGTGGTTTCTGATGAGTAAAAATAATCGTAAACAATTAAATTTTCAAAGTATCGCATTAATGTATCGAGTATTTTTCGATTAAATTAATTCATGAAATACTCGATACATTGACTAAAAATGTATCGCAATACAAGATACTCGATACTTCACATAGTTGTATCGAGATACAAGATACAAGATACAAATGTATCTAAGATACGTAAGTAGTATATATATACCATTCCTGGCACAGTCCATATTATATCAATAAAAGATCACAAAGAAAACAATGTGCAAAAAGATCAGAAAATCTAAATGCAATAATAATTAAAATATTTTTCGCAAAACTTATGAAATTAATTAATTAAATTCCAAATGAAATATTTCTTAAAATATTTTTTAAGAAAATCTAAATGCAATAATAATTAAAATATTTTTTAATAGAATTGTTCTATTTAAAATAAAAATGAATTAAAAAGAAATTGATATTTAACGCGCACCCAAATAGGGTGCGCGTAATTATTATCTATTTTTCTAATCTTTTTGATTTTGATTTCTAATTAGTGTATTGAGATGGTTTACAAAATCATATAGGTACGAAAAAAGTCGAACCATACTTTCAACTACCTAGTTTCAACTACCCTAAACAATATTTTTATACACAATTTTGCCTTAGGATTTTAAGTTAAACAATTTTTAACACATTACTATTATACACAATTTTGTCTTAGGATTTTAAAAGTTATACAGTTTTTAAAATATTCCATAGAGATTTTGTTTCTGTTGAGATGTTGATTCCTGTTGAGTGGTTAATCTAATACTATAGATTTTAGAGGTTGAGTTGTTGAGCTGTTGGAAAGTGTTTGAGTTGTAGAAAAAATGTCATAAATGTTGCCAGTCGACCTTAACATTTCCGAAATTAGAGTTGTTGGAAAACTTGAAAGCTATACTTTAGTAAACTTGTAAAAATTATAACATTAATTAATTAATTAGTTTATTTCTGAAAAAATATTACATTATATACCGTTATAAAAAATATAAAAAGAAATTGAATTTGTTTTAATAAAGTAGTTGAAAATTTAAATGTCAACTACCAATATACACTATATTAAAAATATACTTGGAAAAAATGCTAAACCAACAATGGAGAACATATTACTTAAGATTTTAACAGAGAATACAAATAATAATAATTTAGTTACCAATGTTGGGGATATTAATTACACAGAAGGAGAACAATTATTGCAAGATTTTAAAGAAATAACAGAGCCATTTTGCGATAATATTATGGTAGCAAAAATATTAGATTTTAGATGTTGCGATGAGACACCAGAAAAAAATTTTTTAGTTAAGAAACTATATTGTGGTAGTTACAATAGTAATTTGAGAGGCGAATTTTCAGAATTTAAATTAGCAGGGCATGGTGTAAAAGCAAAAAAACCATATTTACTAAATAGTGATACTAAAACAGCTTCAGGTATTAGACAAGTAATTGGTGTTAACTTAGAAAAATATAAATCCTATGAAAAACCAGTTTTTATTCCTTTTAAAGTTGAATTATCTGATGTAAAATACCTTTAGTAAAAGATTGCATACGTTTAGAGACAATTGGGGAAAATACACAATTAACAATAAGAGCCATTGCTATGACAAAATATCGCGGAAAAAATAGGTATATATTTGCTATTGAAAATACGGAACATCTTTACATATCGAATTATTGGATGGAAAAATCAATGGAAAATTCACAAATAGATTTTAACAGAAAAATAAAAATTCAATTAGATTTGTTTAAGATTACACCAAGTAAGAATAAGGAGTTAAGAGTTTTCTGTTCAAATTAATAGAAGATATATTATTTTATTTACTGTCTTATATATAACTATACGATAATTCTAATAATGGTACATTATTAAAATTAAATTTTATAGAATTTTATTGCAGGTGTTATCTCGTACATTCCGCCGATCTGTTCGTTGAATGTCAGACACTGTTTTTAGCTGAAAAATAAACTTATTATACAATTAGTAAAATTTAAATATTTTAAAAATTGAAGACGAATATTCCCACCCATGTACCGCTCAATACTATTACATATAGACAATTTGTTTTATATAATTAAATAAATAAATAAACAAATAAAAATGGAAAAACTTAAGACACTTTTAGATATTCCCGGGAGTAATTTAAAATTTGTAAAATTTAGCGAATTGGAAATCAGAAAAAAATACCACACATCTTTTTTCGAATTTATCAAAACTAAATATGGTGAAAAATTAACTGTTGTTTTAGATAATGAATTTAAACTAGTTCTACCCGATAGACTTTCTAAATTAACAAAAAAAGATGTTCAAGATCTTAATTTGGATAACAATTACTTTTTTATTTATAACGGGATGGAAATATTGACGAATGGTCATAAAAAACATTTGATTACATTTGAAAAATTATTGTAATTTAATTTAATAATGTTAACTTAATTTTAACGATCATAAAATTATTTTTAGAACAATCCTATAATTTCTTTTTTTCTTTTTTCTTCTAAGTGTTATTATCTGCAATATTAATTTCAAGATATGTTTTTCTTGAAAATATAATTATATAATTAATATATTCAATACATAATATTTTCGAATATCCACATTCCGTATGTATAATAATCATAATAACGTTTACTCCTTAACATATACAGATACTCGTTTATAGAGTAGATATATTGAGTAACACTCCAGCACGCCTTTATCTTTTCCGTTTTATAGGAAAGTGGCAATGATTCGAAATCGTTATTAGTTGTATTATAAACCAGCACGTCTTTAATTTTTCGTTTATAGAATAAAGACAATAATTCGGGTTAATTACACTAACAAAATGTAGACATTCGAAAATTGAGTTTGTATTTAAAAAATTTGATAATAGGTACATAGATTATCATCCATGGGATCGTATTTTAGAATACGATTGCTCAAAAAATTATTTTATATTATTTTCAAGACCCAATATACCAATACAAATATATATGTTTTTAACAAATATATTTATATATTTTTGCGTAGATTATATGTTATATTACGAATATATACATTATAGTAATAATATTTAAAATAAATGTATGTAGAAATAATATGTAGGTCAACAAATATTTTATTATAATTATCTATGTGGTATTTTTACTTATATGAGGAAAACCGTAGATAACGTATGACGTCTATCGAATATTCTAGAATAATTTTATTAGTTATTAAATACGATCGACGAGCATAATTAATTCACACTCGCCGGCTGAACTGAAAAGTTGTTGGTCGCATCGCTGGCACTCTCCCTGAAATTTGTCATGCAATAGCGAATTGACGCTAAATCATGACAGACGTAGGGGGGAAGGAGTGTTACATCAAACGACCAACGGACTTGCTGTAACCACGGATGGAAATCCATCGCAGGATTATAGTAAGTATGTAAATATATTTTTATCGAAATATTTTAATAACCAAAATAATTATAATTTTATTAAAACAACTTTGTCGAAAACAGTTTGTAATCCTTGGATTACAAAAGGAATTATTGCTTCTATAAAAATACGTAATAAATTAATTAGAAAAAAACAATCTCTAGGATTGTTTTACAAATCAAAAATTAGGCATTATATCAAAATTTCACGTGAAAATCACTTTATAAAACAAATTAATATTATTCACAAAAAAAATCCTAAAATACAATGGGAATTACTCTGCAATTATTTAAAAATTAATAAGAAGAAAACTGTTATCGACATTGATTGTAATAAATTAAATAATCATTATGTAAATATAGGTCCTAAACTTGCTTCTAAAATACCTTCTGTGGAAGCCAAATTAAAAACTAAATGCAATTATTCTTTAAATTCTATTTTTTTCGAGCCAATTAGTCCAGATGAAATAATATCAAACATTTTTTCTCTTAAAAATAATATAGCTCCAGGTGCCGATAAAATTAGTGTAGAATTATTAAAATCCAAACATTCTATAATCTCTAAACCTTTATCGTGTATGTTTAATTCATTTGTAGAAAAAAATTATTTTCCGAGTGAATTTAAACACGCTGATATTGTTTCTATATATAAAAATATTGGATGCAAATTAGATCCCAATAATTATCGACCAATCTCTTTAATATCTAATATTGCAAAAATTTTTGAAAAATGCATCTATACTAGAATAACTAATTTCTTAAATAAAAATAATTTACTGTCTAGTTCACAATTTGGCTTTCGGGAAAGAAGAAGCACTGAAGACGCAATAACTATATTAATTTCACATATAAAAACAGATAAAAAATATAAGCTTGTTGTTTTCTTAGATCTAAAAAAAGCTTTTGATACTGTTGATCATAACTTATTGTTATTAAAATTGGAAAATATAGGCATAAGGGGAGTTGCATACAAATTACTTAAGTCTTATTTGGAAAATCGAACATGTTGCACAAATAATACAATACCCAACACTAATTGAAAACCATCTGACGTTTTATTTTTTCTACGGCTAATACCCAGCAAAATGGACTTTTTAAAACACCAACTTGAAAATTGAAAAACCTGTCTAAGTAAGATTACTATCACATCCTTTTATTATTAAGTTCTGAAGTCTTATAATTAATATTTGGAGAATCTTATGATGATATAATTGGATCAGCATATTATTATACTAAACATAATTACGATAATATTGTTTTTATGTAAATTTTTAAAAGGTTCACATGTATTGACCATGAATACAATAAGGGACAAAGTAAAAAAAGTGGGCAAGTGGGTGTCGCTCTGCTGTACAGTAGGTTACAAGTGGGTCACTGTAAGGGATAGTGTTAAATTTGAATTCAATGATATTTATATAGTATAATTGTATAATAAAAACGATTCTGAGCGAAGACAGTCAGTCAGCCTATGATATATTGATATTACTAAGTATATTTGATGATATTATTGTGAATAAAGTAATTTATATATAACCTATTTACGTGGAACCTTCTTTTTAATTTCCAATCCTTAGCTATAATAGCTGAACATTTTATAAATTTTTAACTACAACATAGTTGTCAAAATTTGAACTTTAAATACTTCTAAAAAAAAATTGTGCCTATGTATTTTTAAACTGCTATTGTAACGATATACCGGGATCCTTATTTTTGATTATAATATAATCATAAACTTCTATTAAATAGGCTGTCAATCGTTATGAAGACTTACCTGCTGTTAGATCCAGAAGGACTGTAAGAACTAAATAGTCTAGAACGAAGATTCAAACTCCGCTTCTAAATTCTGAAATCGGATTATGAATTATGATTAAATATAATATGATTATAAATTATGACTAATATTGCGCATCAGTTGTTATATCATCCGATGTTTAGCATATTATTAAAGGATTTGTTAACTATGAATTATTATGAATATTGTACAGTTTATAATAAACATTCGTACATATGCGTGCCCATGTGTATGTCATTTGATTTTATCGTTTCTATTTCACAGAGAAAAAAGAAAAATTCAAATTTTGGTTAATCTTTATATTATAATATTTTGGCCGGGTTTTTATGAAAATATCCCACTGTGCACCGCAACTCCGCATAATCCTTCAAAACAGCAAAATATTTAGATTTGTATATTCTAATTTTCTTTGGTCATAAATATCTAGTATTATTTTCCAAATTTACAAATAATAGATTTTATTTAAACATTAATAAATATTTTTAGTTTTGTATTCTTGATCAGTATAACTAAAAAAACAAAATTTTAACAAATAATTAATATCCCCTTTTAATAATAGAAACTTTCAGATTTACACAAACAACAAAAATCTCGTTGCCATGAATGTTTGAAAAATATACAATTCGTAGCTGTGTCAATATTCATTTCTTGTCTTCATTACGAATTATTTTTCATTCCTGAGGTCAACAATTAGTTAAAACGTTTTTTCCGTATAATTTATTAATTACTCTGCTTATATATTATCAGATAAATATGTCCGATATCAACATCACACCCGAGAGTGAAATGATGCAGCTGATTTTCGCTGATTTACGAAAAAACATACCAAAACCTTTGGCTGATAGCTGCAGGGATATGAAAAGTTTACGGGTCCATAAAAGATATGCATCTTTGCCTAACATAACCGTAATGGGTAAAATGTCCTCAGCCAAATCGACAGAGATTGGGTGGCGATCAACGCCAAATTTAAAGTTTCGGCAGGTCACCAGCGATATACAGAGACCGGAATCATCGGGAAATCGTGATTCCTGCAAGTGTTTGCTGGACGGCAGGCTGTGTGTATCTACGCCAAATATTCCCGTGTGTCCAAATTCAGCTGGCGAGACACCTGCAGATATGGGGTGGCGATCAACGCCAAATTTAAAGTTTTGGCAGATCACCAGCGATACGCAGAGACCGGAATCATCGGAAATTCATGATTCCAAGAGTTTGCTGGATGGCAGTCTGTGTATATCTACGACGAATATTCCCGCGCGTCCAAATTTGGCTGGTGATGCTCCAGAGTTGCAGATTTCGAATACGACGAAAAACACGGATGGAGGGTCTGTAACCGTGGTCAAACACGGACGTTCACGTCGTTCGTTTTGGCGTTGGACGAAGAAATTCGTCAGGCGGTTGTTTTGCTGTTGTGGTTCTATTGACATGATAGACCAGTAAATGTACCAATATTATAGAGTTTAAAAGATTTTTAAAAGCCTCCTCCCCTCCCCCTGTTATCTCACTCCCATGTTCGCTAGTACTATTGTGTCCGGCCAGGATTCTGAAACTGTTTATCGTGTCCTCCATTGCTGTTTGTACCAAGTTAGTGTAGGTTTGCTTCACGTATTTCATGCACTGTACCATCGGCTCTTCGCCACCAGCTGTTATGTGCCGTTTCGCGGTCGTATGTCTTAGAGCATATAGATTATATACCTTCTAACTTTACTTTTGCGCTGAAATAATGTCATATTGTATATTGTATATTTGTATTTGCATATACTGTGGTAATAATTTAATAATGTAATTACGTAATAATGTATTAATTTAATAACAATGTAATAATATAATAACGCAATAATGTATTAATGTAATAAACTAATAACAATGTAATAATGTAATAAAAATGTAATAATGTAATACGCTGAACATTTGTATTGAATTCTCAAGTTTTTTGACCAAAGAACAAATATTGTTATCAAATTTACTTTTTATAATATTGTTAAAGAAAAACATATTTTTATTGATCAGGTACTGAATATTTGAGGGGTGGAAATCCAAAACGTACTATTGCCAAAATACTGATTTTTCAGGAGAAGCGATTTTCTGTACCTTCTTTTCGATAACCATTGTCAATTAACTGGAGCACTTTAAATGTAAAGTATAATGAGTTAAAGCGATTTTTAAAAAAAAAAAAAATCATTTTTTAAGTATAAACCCTATTTTTTTGTCATATAAAAATGTACAATAATCCAAAACCTTTTCCATTAATTTAATGGAAATAGTACGTTTTGGAAAATTTAATGGAAATAGTTCGTTTTGGAAAACCTAATAAAATGTACTCCAAAATGTACTTTTTCCAAAATAAAAATATTATTAATTTCCAATTTATTGTTTTTGCATTTTAACATTTTTTACCATCATTCAAAAATGATATGCTTAATATATGACACGTAAGTCGTAAATACTTAATTCCAATGTCGTATCTCCAATTATTTGGTAGTTAATAACTCATATGATATTAAGTTTCTGAATAATAAGTAGATATTTAAATCAATGACTATAGTGGTATATATATTTAAATGGTTTTTATTTTTTTGCATCTCCTGAAAAGTGTATAAAATACAGTTAATCATATTATTGTGGTTCAGCTAATTTAATTTATTATTAATATATTATAATATTATAATATTCAGCATGTAAATTAATTTGAGAGTCAAAAGCTGTATTATTTTCTACATCTACTGAATTTCTAATATTAATTTACATACCTACTGAATAAATATACTAAAAATATGTGTCAATGCTCTATGATGTATACAAACTAAATAGGTACCTAGGTTATTAAAAAAAATATATTAATTTAATACTTTTTTGACTACCTAGGTACGAAGTGTAGGTACTGTGTAGGTACATCGAGTAGAATTTTGATTTTTGTACCTAACTATTATATCAGGTTGACGGTGCATACAAGAAATTACAAATAACACATACTTTAAATCAACTTCATTAATGTAGGTAATAATTGTTTACTGTCTTAACTTATATTTGACATGTTTAACAGATGATATAGATTATACTACCTATAAAGTTATTGCTTATAAACCATAGAGTAAAGAATATAAGCATATTATAATAAATTAAGAATACAGTATAAATTATCTACTAATATAGCTATTAAAATAAATTAATGTATAATATGTACTTACGTTCATTTTAATTGCGGCTTCCACCAGATTTCTAGATCTTCTCTTTGTATTCATATTTTATATTTTATAATATTTTTAATATTATTATTATAAAACAATGCGAGTGTGCGTCGTGCGACTAAGCGAGCAACAAACAATAACTGCATCGTGGTCATAGAAAATATTCGCGGGAACATATTCATTATCAATATAAATAAACCGCTTATAGACAAGTAATTTTGAAGACAAGGAAGATTTTTTAAATTATTTAATAATATATTATTTCTATTAAAAACGACTCAAATGTGTTTAATAATCTAGGATTATATTTTTAATTTAATTTCAAACTTAATGATTGTGATAATAACTTAATATTATAAATTATAAATTATATTTTAGTACGCATTAGATTAACTATTTTATTTCCCTATACCTACAACACGGGCTATAGTACGTTTTGACATAACGTAAAAAAAAGTACGTTTTGGAATAATTTACAGAAATAGTTCGTTTTGGTATAGTTAATGATTAGTGCCTATTCTTTTAACATGGACAATAGTACGTTTTGGCGTAAAACTGGAATAAGTACGTTTTGATTATCTAAATATAATTTTCAATCGATTAAAAATTGATTATATAATGTTTTTTAGAAACTAAGGATTTTCAAAACCTATTAGATGAACCTAGGGCTTGAAACCGGTTACTGGTTACCATGACCAACTTTGGGTCTAGTAACCGCTTCCCGGTTAGTAAGTTTAAATGTTGAGAAGCGATTAACAATTACCAGTAATCACCAAATATTTAATATTAAGGGATAACGTGTAGCGGTAACCTTCTTTTTAAAAAAACCTATCAATTCAACGAAACCGGAAATATCAACAAAATTAACGTTATATTTGATTTTTGTATATTTTTTTTTATGGAAATTGCATTCTATTTTTTAGATTAATAAATGTATTCACATGAAAACGCTTAAAAAATATGTGCGAAAAAGTTAACCATTACAGCTGCAGGCAGTTAAACTTTATACCAAGACTATATACTAGACTATGGTACTACATCTACTATATACGTAATATGTAATTAAAAACTTAACCTCATACAATTGATTTTATTCTTAAAAATAAACATACAAAAGGCCTATTACTTACAGAGTTAAACGATGAACACATTGATTTTCAATTTAAAAATCTAATTTTCAGCAACTCCGGGATTAGAATTCATCAAGAATCTGATAATTGTTTATTGATGGCAGTACAATTTATAGTTTAATATTTTGCATATTTGACCATTTTATATTTATAAGTGCATAACAAAATTTTTTTTTATAATATATAGGTGTAAGATTTATAATAAAATAAAAAAATTCTAATTTTAAATAGATTTCCTGGACTTGTGATATTAGTATGATGGTTTTATTTATAGAAAATAAATATTTTTAAAATTGGTGTTTGTGTTCCTCGCCGATCACTCGCATTGTTACTTATTGATAAACCACATGCGTGATTCACTAAAACTCAATGTAAGAAGAAAAAAAATTATCAAATATTTATATTATTATTTATAAAAGATTTTTATTATAAATTACAATTAATAATTTTGAAAATATTATTTAGATATTAAAATAAAAAGGTTTTATTCAATAGGTATTATGATTTTTTTTAATGCATATTTTAATAGCATATTAATATTAGTCATTTTCCAGGGCATAAGTGCATGCATATTTTAAGGTATTTAAGGGCATAAAGTCCCTAGCCCTAGTAATTACCAAACAGTTTTTAATTTACAAACTTAAGAAAATAGTATTCAGCTAGTAGGTACAGCGGTTCTTAACCTGTGGTCCGCGGCCCCCTGGGGTCTGTGATACTCATGTTGGAGGTCCGCAGCAGCGTTAACACATAACATACGTCAATAAGTGACACGAATGCATTATTACAATATTGTTGGATTATTTCTATTTTTTTTTTTCATATATAATATGTAGATTCTACACCAAATAATAATTGTATCATTAATATTTATTGAGTATTATCAGTTTTTCTTGTTCATACGAAGAGTCTAGTTAAGTAACTAGAGTCTAGTCGGTACACTACATAATATTATAAGCTACACTTCTTTATAGATTGTGCCACGGTAAGTTAAATGTAAGTACGTAATAAATTTATTATTAGTTATTGGTTTGTCGCTTAGAGTATATTGTATTTTATGAATTATTAAATAAAAATGTGATAACTGTATTTTAGAGTTGACATAAAGCCATAAACGTATACAGTAAATTCATCAAATACTATAATACCAACTATATTTCTAAAACTCCAAGTCTATAATTTTAGATTCTGAGCGGATCGATGACTCTATTAATTTTACAATGATGTGTTCTTTATTTTTTTAATATTTTTAATTATTTTTTCTTGTGGTCTGTGTAAACGATAAGTATTTGTAATAAAGATTCAATTTTCATATATAATATTATATTATAGGCACCCAGTATGTAATCATATATTTATTTTTAGTTTAGTTTAATTGTAGGTATTTAGTAAATAATAATAGGTATACGAAATTGTGTTTTCGAATAGCAATATATTGTTTGTATTAATACCCACACCATAATAGGGAACTAAAATTTTGTAAATGATGTACAAATGTATTTTTGGTGTTTTAAGGCTGCTGTAAGATCTATTTATGAGAATCCTTGCATTAAATTGTTAGGATTATTTGATATGAATAATTATTTTATAGAAGGTACTGACATATAGGTAAGTCGATCAGAAAATATATTTACACTGAGTGTTAATAGTAAAAAGCTATTAAAATATCTATTATTTGTATTTATTTGTTAATAATAATTAAGATTTAAATATTAGCAGTAATCTTGTTCCTTTCACAAAATGTTTTTTAATTATTTTTAATTTAATTTACATTTATCCCCAAGTGATCTCTGAATAATCATTCAATGATGAATTCAATTGTTACATTCTCGGTTACATTAATTGGATTATAAATAAGAATAAACTACAGTTTCTAGCTTCTACTACAACATTATTTTATATTTTATTTTATGTTTTTAATTTTTTAAATGCAGTATGCACCTTGTGTCGGTGATTTTACACGTAATATAATAAAATTGATACTAGTGATGAGTAGGTACCTGATTATTTAATCAAATTATTTACACGATTATTAACTAAAAAAATATCTATGAAGTATAAACATCCGCATTTCCATTAACTATAAATTCATAATTATATGAGCTATACACGTTACATAAATTTTTCGAAAAAACTATTTAAAAAAACAAGAATAGTTCCTATTTTATGTCACACGGGTCGATATAGAAACTGAATGCTACGACAACTGTGCAATTTTTTTTTAGCATAATACGTTTTGAAAACGTCCAGAAAAGAGTATGTTTTAAGACTGTCTGTCTTGATAACAACTAATTTAATTTAAAGTGTATTGTTATATTATATTATAATGAAATTAATAATTATAGTAAAATATATAATTGTAAGACATTTAATACCTATATCTATAACCATCTAGGGTATAAACTACACTAAAAAAGGTGTAAGTATGCTAATAAAATATATGAGGTGTATAATGTATTTATGTATGTAAAAATATAAAATATAAAGATTAATAATATTATATTGGGTTAAATACTTCGCGCAAACCTAAGGTGATACCCGGCGTATTGTATAACATGCAAAAAGGTGCGTATTAAACTTGGTGTGGAGAAACGAAGACGGTCTCGCGTATTTTATAAATTGCGCTATTGGGATTAAACTTATAAATGCTTCTACGCCACCTAGTTAACAGATTGTCCGTGGCAATAAATATTTAATTTAAGTTTAAAAAGTAAATGTAAAATAGAAGGTAATAATATGAAAAGAAACTTACTCGTAAACATCTACTCTTCCGGTGAAACGTAGCTAGAGTGCCGCCATCGGCGAAGAAACTGCTATCTTCATCCATCTTCATCTAATCATCTCACTCCGATGAACTGAAACTTGAAAGTATCGAAATATTTTATGAAAATAACCTGATCATAACGAAATTTGCGAGTTTGTGTTAAAACTTACATTATAATATATACGGTTTAACGAACTGTCCGTTTATATTTGTGGCCTTTTATTTTTTTGTTCACTGAAATCAAAATATACAATAGGTATATTATATTTATAATACAATAGTATTTGCTGATGTTATTAGAATTTTTAACCGTCGCCGACGAATTTCGACAATTGACGATTGCCATAGATATTATAAAATATATTATTTACTATGATAAATCCAAAGAATTTATATATTATAGTATTATACTCAGTATACTTATAGGTATATTTATAAATCGTATGTTCTTTTACAGACATCTTTGTGATCTGCAATGCACCTATTCTGGTTTTCTATTTCAATTATAGTTCGCATGCCAAATTTAACTATACAAACTGGTCCGCAAGTTTATAGACATTCTAATACATTCTCCCGCCAGTGCCAATAGACACAGTGTTTGAGAAGTTATATTTTTTTGGTACCTAATTAATTTACAATATGAATTATTATAAGTTACCTATGTAGGTACTTGTCCAAAACTCGCCTACCTGCAAATCATTGGTTTTTATGGTATAGCCTTACGAAGTTCACGATTTTCGGTGTTGTACGCAATCGTACAACGCTTAAAGTTTACCGAGCTTAAGTATTACAAATTCATTTTTTTTTTAATCTAGGTAAATCAACGTTTTAAAATTGATGATACAAAAATAATTCTGACAACCCACCCATGGTGGTTTTACATAACAAGTCGAGGGATGTTTTTGATTTTAATAATTGTTCGAGCAAGCGCAGTGTGCGAGTGACCACACCTGGTACATATGAAAATACCAAAAATTTCAATTGGCAATGATATATATAACTTAAAAATAAGACTGACTGCCAAGTTCAGACTTCCCTGTCGTTTTCAGTTAAAAACTAATGATTTCCGGCAATTAATTTTTGCAATATCGTTCTTAATTCGTTGTAACTTGTAATATATATACCTATTTTAAAAATATTATTCGTGGGTAATTGAAACGTCTAAAATATATTATCATATACAAATATGATAATAAACAAATAATAATAATTCACCTTAACCGGCTACGGTATTAATAATATTTAATAATATCAATATAAGTATAGTATACAATATCCTAGGCTGACAAATCGTCTCCACTTAAAATTGTTTTTCGTATACAATGATATTATATCATTGAATTCAAATTTAATACTATCCATAACAGTGACCAATTGTAACCTACTGTTCAGCAGAGTCACTTCCATTTTTTTTTTTTATTGACCTCCCTTTTTATTAACACTTTTCTTAAGATCGCTTTCACGTCCGTCTGTAATCAAATCTTGCGCGCTCGATTTGAGGCACTTTTTGAAGATGAAAAATTCTGAAAATTGGTATTGACCTTGGTCTTGGATGACAATACAATAATCCGTTGCCATTTTGGGACATGGACCTCCAGGTAGGCATCTCCGAGGAAGTAAAGGTACGAAGGGTTTCCCTGGGTCAAGGCGGGTTAACCTAACCATTACTCGCCGAAAAAAATAATCAGCGTTGCAGAGGAACTCCCGGCATCCCCCTTTACGGATTCTGCAGTGGTACAGCAAAATAGGAATGTACAGCTCAAGCTGTAGATCCCCGTATAGCAAAGGATTGTCCCCACTACGTCGCCGTAAAAACTCCGTTTCCACTGTGTGCTTCTGCAGTGATACAGCTTACGACTGTATTGTTGAAGCCAAAGAACCTCACACAGTAGTGAACGGTCGTCCGCATTTACGCCGCCGAGTATCATCGCCGGTACGCACAGTATTATGCTACCAAATCGCCGCTGATCGTCAAGTTCGCTGCGATCGTCGCCGTTGTCCGCGCTCCCGTCGCGAAACCTCCCGCCGCACGATATCAATATTTTAATAATTATCGCACGCAGTATATCTTGTCACATAACTTTTTGTTTATGTCTACGAAGCAGTCGACTGGATCAGTAACTACTACTGTGAACCCACTCACTTGGATACGAGGATACGAGGATCAGGAGTAAGCCTGCAGTGATACCGGTAAATCCAACTATTCCAACTATACTTAGTATACCACAGTCGATTATGCTGTCGTTTACTTGGGACAGAAACTATTCGTACAAGGTCAAGCGTACGTCATCATTAGTAGAGTTCGTAGCCTCGATGGACTACGTATCGAAGAATTGGACGCTTCAAAAATAACGGGCAAGATATTCTGTAACGTTGACGCTTTGGATGAAATCGACAGAATGAGACAACATCGTCCCAATATCTTGGAAGCAATTGTAAATGACGGACAATAAATTATAAGTACTGTCAAATAACTAAATATGTAATACACATAATGGTCTCATAATGAAATTGTTAATATAAAAAAATTTCAATTGGTTGTTGCAAACAAAATAAATGTCTTGTCATTTCACGACCACATAAACTTATTTATTTATAAATAAATCATAATCACCAGTAGTTTGATTATTTTTGTTTCACCAACATATTTCTTAAACGTTTAATAAGAATATTTACTTTCAACTAAAAAGTAGAAAATAAAAATAAAAAAAAAAAATTTTAAAAACACACTTTTCCATAAAACCATTTAAAAAAAATATTTTAAAAATTGCACTAAAAAGACAAAAATAATTTTCTGTACTTAAAAATAATGAAAAATTTATTGATGAAAAATTTAAAAGTGTGTGGTGCATCATACAAAACATTAAAAGCCGAGCTAAGTCTCACATACACTTCTTTGTTCAATCCTGTTTATAAGATAGTGACTGGCAGTATATGTCAAGTGTAAGAGCAAAATAATGAAAAATTTATTGATGAAAAATTTAAAAGCCAAGGAAAGTCTCACATACACTTCTTTGTTCAATCATGTTTATAAGATAGTGACTAGGAATATATGTCAAGTGTAAGAGCACCACACACTTTTAAATTTT
Source organism: Metopolophium dirhodum (assembly GCF_019925205.1). Classification (NCBI taxonomy): domain Eukaryota; kingdom Metazoa; phylum Arthropoda; class Insecta; order Hemiptera; family Aphididae; genus Metopolophium; species Metopolophium dirhodum. The sequence continues at coordinate 30,429,554 of NC_083565.1, read as the reverse complement.
TCATCAGTAAATTTTTCATTATTTTTAAGTACAGAAAATTATTTTTGTCTTTTTAGTGCAATTTTTAAAATATTTTTTTTTTAATGGTTTTATGGAAAAGTGTGTTTAAAATGTTTTTTTTATTTTTTATTTAATTCCTGATAAACGAGTTTTGGATAAGTACCTACCTACATAATAGGTACCTATCCTGCCTATATTAATTAAAAACTATTTTTAACACGACGTATTTACTTATTATTTTTGTCTTTTAGTTTATCTAATTTTGTATGATTAAAATATGTTTCCTTTATACCCAAATAATTATTAAGTACCTACAAATAATGCAGAACTCAATTTTATTTTAACAATAAATACTTTTATTAATACAGTGTTGACTTTGTAGATGGGTAGCAATAAATTAACTGTACATTCAGGATTACATGCATTCAGGTGAATAATTATAAGATTGCAATGATAGATGTAAGATGTAAGATGTAAGATGTAAGATGTATTGTTGATTCATCAATACGATTCTGGGTGGACTTGAGGACTTCCCATGTTCAGCGACCGGCGTCGACCCGTTTTGTGGCGCAGCGGAAACTTCGTATGCGATTATAATAATATTCAAAATAATCGCGAGAAATACAAGTTGTTTTTCAAGTACAAAATAAATCGAATAACAATATGAGAATGTTTTTTGAGTTACCTGAACGACCAAATGTGTAGATTATCATCGGCATAATATTGTATTCTAACCAAGCCTTATTTTTTTGTAAACGATCAATATTTCTTTTACATACTCTATAGTCTATATATATAAAAATGGATCCCTGTTTCCATCGGTCATCGCATCACGCGTAAACGGCTGAATCGATTTCGCTAATGCTTTTTTTTTGTTGTGTTTGTAATTGTCGGGAGAAGGTTCTTATGTAGTACAATTTTAGAAAAATTCACCGGAAAAGTAGAAAGTTTGAATGTAAAAAATACAACAGTGACGCAACAAGTTATGTTAGGATTTTGTATTAATTGATTATATTAATCCACCATTGGTAGAATACGACAAACTTGGTATAACTTTGATACTTTAGAGTCAAATCACACACTTGCGTACAAACAGCACGGGGTCCGCGGATAGATTGACCACTTGATAATATACTGCTGCGAATCAGAATTTGTATTCAGGGCAACGGAAAAGTTAAGAGTAATTTTGAACATCATACACCGAATATTAAATAGCGAAGTGAACAAAGTTTGAGTCATATAGAGTTGGTACATTTAACGGGCAACGAAGTGCACAGGATCAGCTAGTACAATTATAATATTATATCATTGAGTTCAAGTTTAATATGATCTATTACACAATGAACCACTTTTGACCTACTGTACAGTTGAGCGACATCCACTTACCCGCTTTTTGTTAAAGTAATTTTTACGGTTATTATTATTTATATTGATTAAATTTGCAAATAAATCATCAAAATCAACTTTTTATAAACATTTTTATTCGCATGCAAATCTCTTTGCAATATCCAACAATTTAACTTAAGATAACGTAGAACTAACATTAAGTATTTAGATTTAATGGTTAAACTAATAAACTTAATCTGAATTACGTGATCAGGCATTATATATTAATAAGATATTTGAACGTACATTATTTCTTATCATAACTTTAAAACATAATAATAGTTGTTTGAAATGTATGAATACGAATTCTTCTTCATAGGTAGGCAGGTTCCAATATTATAGTATCATGTTCTCATAGTATTGTTTACGTTATTAAAATATGATGTAATTGATGATGAAAATTACTGTTATCATTAAACTATACATTTTGATTTACATTTTATTTTCGTTTTGTTTCAGAACTACGGTTAATTACCTAGTCTATGGACTATACAATATTGCAAAACTCAAAAATGCCATAGCCAAGGGGTCTGATTTGGCCCGTCGAACGACCAAAAGTACAATCATGCGAGATAGAAGAGCACAAATATCCAACCAAATAATGAAAATGTACGTGTGAACATGGTGCGATTGCGTGAGGCACAAGCTGAACAAAATAAAAAAAAAAACGATTAGAAGCGCGTCAATTCGTAGTTGACACCCGCAGAGCAAATGACCGACAACGCCAACAAGTACATAGAGCATTTACATCCAATTCATTCCTTCGTCTAGCATTCGAGTATGGGCCCGATATTAAATATTACGCTCATTTGAAAGTAGAGATTGGTGCTATGGACAAGGAATGTCAGCATTGTAATGTGCTTAAGTTCAAAAATGAGCCAGTCGGTATGTGTTGTGCGTCAGGAAAAGTGCAACTACCGGAAATTGAAACACCAACTGAACCATTGGACGGTTTACTTATCGATACGGATCCAGATTCTAACCTGTTCCTGAAGTCAATTCGAACATTCAATTCATGTTTCCAAATGACATCGTTCAGAGCAACAGAAATAGTTAAAAATAATGCTGCAAATGGTCAACAATTTAATTCAACATTCAAAATCAAATGCCAAGTTTATCATAGAGTGGGCTCATTGTTACCAATGCCAAACGAACCACATAAATATTTACAAATTTACTTTATGGGCGGTGAGGACTCCGAAAGCGCACTTGCCAATCACGTGAATGCACGTTGTAGTTACAATATTGTACACTCCATTCATCCATTTCACTAAGAGACTGATAATATTTTTTTAAATTTTTATAATTTATTATAGAGATGTAATTTTAAATTTATTAGTTAAGGTTAAAAAAAATACAATGAATTCAAAAAAATTAATATTTGGTGTTTTGTTATTTTTATGGGCCGTCATCTTTCACAGTGCTCCATTCATCTCTCAGTCATAAACCAGTATACAACATTCCCACACACTTACAATAATTTAATTATTTTTTATTTGAATACCAAAATATTCATTAGATATAATTTATATGGCAATACAACGTTTGCCGGGTCAGCTAGTATTATTATAATATAAGATTATGTAATTTTTATTTTTGATTTATGTAATTTTATTTATTGGTTATAAGAACTATTATACCTACTACATTTTTTTATACAAAAGAAATTTTTGTAATGAATTATTTATTTGATATGAATCCGCGTGTTGCTGTTTGAAATACATTATTATTGTGCGGGCCGGGAGCGTACAATACTAATACGCGCGCCCGGACACCAACTTAGGGTCTTTACACCACTAACACCTAAGACCTAGAAATATGGAGAACAAGCTAGATGTGTAATGGTGTAATATCTCGAGCAGTAGTGGTCGGGATCGCCTAGCAATTAATGTCGGCTATGTAGTGCGTGTTGTGTAATTATGTGTACCTATTTGTGTATGAATATGTGTATGTGTGTAGGTGTGTATATAATTAAACAAATAGGTAATACAAAATGGTAACATGGTTTCTGATAGCTAAGTTGCTGTATAATACGCAAATTGAAATAATAGCAGTACAAATTATATATTAAAACTCACTGTAACACAAATGTATGAAAAATATATAATAATAATAATAATAATAATAATAAATGACCGGCCCTTATGGCCAACCGAAATAATAATAATATATTGACGCAGCTATTTGAGCTGAAGCTCGTATAAAATAATATCCGTCTGGCCAACAAATTAATAATAATAATAAATATCTATAGCCCTTTTGGCCAAACAGTTAAATGTGTATAATAAATATAATAATAATAAAAATATCTACAGCCCTTTTGGCCCAACAGTTCAATGCGTATAATAAATAAATAATAATAAAAATAATGAAAAAACTCACAGTTTGTGGAGCGCAGACTAGCTAGCTGGTCCTGTGCTATAGTATGGGTACAATACACGCAAATGACAAAAATAATAATGTAATGATTGCCCTTATGGCTCACAATAATAAAATAATATAATATATGAACAGACGTATAATAGACTCGTGTCTGGTCACCGTTACGACGAAAATCGGTGTTCGCTGAAAGACGTATGTCGCCGCCGCGACAATACGGCAATAGCGCGATAGACATCACCACCGACCGGATCACACACACACACACACACACACACACACACACACACAACACATCTCCATGTTTATATTTGTATTGTTTTATTTCTGTTTAATTGTGTCAGCTGTGTATTGTGAATTATATAATATGTAGATTGTGCGCGACTCGATACTAGCCGCCGCCGTCTAGCTGGAACGAGAGCAATTACCACGGCCGCCTATCCCACCAGTTCGTTACGAATGGTCAACGCGACTAGCTATGTTACTTGTACGTGCGCGAATCGCCGCAAGTTAAATAAGTTACATTATATTATAATGCTCATGGGCGCGAATCGCCAGTAATTATTAATTTATACTTTTTATGGCTCAAATAGCCATACATTTTTGTTTTTTCTGTGGGCGCTAATCGCCACGAAGGTGCGTTTGTTATACCTAAGCATATCTTATTATTATTGTTAATTGTGACCGTGTGTGCAAATCGTAGCGGACCTTTATATTATTTTTCAAAGTCGAATATTATTCTGTTATAAGAGCGCAAATCGCTGCATTTTATTATTATATGTGAGCGCAAGTGCGCATTTTTATATTATTTAAAATTATATTGTATTTAGTATGTGCTAAGCACTACTGTGTATTATTTTGTATTTTCGATATTCTCTGTATCATTTTTATAGGATAGGAGCAGCTGGCCAGCCGTGCTCCGCCTAAATTGTGAGTAATATTATTTATTATCTATAATATACTAGCCATAGCTCAAATAGCTGGCACATACTATTATTATATTTTGTTGGGCCAGAAGGGCTATAATATTATCACTTATATTTTTATACCTTCATGTTGCTGTGATTTTTGTTATATTCTTGTATCCTTAATTCATTATTATTTGTGTACAATACAACAACAAAATTTTACCAGCAACCGTGTTACCATTTCATAGTTACCTTCCGTCCAATAGTTTTAAGCTTATAGTACACTCTCACATATACACACACTTACACATCACCACACCACATAGCTCACTAGTATTTGCGCGGCGAACCCAACCAATTCTAGCTGAGCTATAACACATATACACACAAAAACAAAGGTCGGTCGGTGTGTGAGTATTGCGCGCGACGTACACGGCGATCGGGCCACGGGCTAATCATTGTTGATCCCTACCCGGTGCATACAACGTACGATTAGAGATTACAATCCCGGGATCTCGAATCCCGGGATCCCGAGATCCCGGCTACTTTTAGGTACCGAGAATACCGGGACCAGTATAAATAAATCCCGGGATTCCCGGGACTGTGTAACAGCACTCAATAATTCAATACCCCGATTATGAATGCCGATTAACGTGTTTTATTGAAGACATTGGGAGGATCAACAAAAGGTTTACACACGCATTTGTTATCCAAACATAATTTTAAAATATTATCTGAAAGCAATTGTTAATTTTCAAGGAATTATCAGAAAAAAATTCAGTACTCGCTAATAAAATGAGGACACGCTTGAGTGATCGTATAAAAAAACGACGACGTCCAGAGTTGTCTGGCGTATTGAGTTATTTACAGAATCCTCATGATGACTATGATAAAATTACATATTTGAAAGATATATTTTTAATCCCAAAAAATGATTTTATTAGAAAACAAATAATAAAATTAATTGAAAGGATACATTATAATGAACACCTAATGACACCTAATGAAGAACAAAAACATTGTTTTGAACAAACAGAAAGTGAATCTATTACACTCACTCAAATGACATTAAAAGAAAAGTTGGAGCTTGAAATAGGAAAAAGTAAAAGAACAATTGATCCTATAACACAAAAAGAAACTGATTTGATAAAAATAATCAAAAAAGAGATGAATTTATTTGAAAATGGAGGAACTCGCGGGCATCACTTAGAGCTAGCATTTAAGTATTTAATGTAACATTTTCTTATTAAATTTCGGGATAATCCCGGGATCATAAAATCGGGCCGGGATTGTAATCTCTAGTTACAGAATAACCTTTTTACGTGCCTTGTTGTACGTTTTAAATCCTTAGCAATAAAAGTTGAACATTTTATAAATTTTAAACTACAAAATCATTTTTTAATTTTAAATTTGATAAATGTCAAAAATTGAACTTTAAATGATAATAAAAAAAGATTGTGCCTGTGTATCAGGAGCCTTGTATATTTCCCAAGCAAGATATTTAATCAAATTATCGTTTGTGTTTATCGTTGAAATGACGATTAACACATCGCAAGAATGCAACAACAAATTGCTCTCAATTAGGACCAAAACTTGTTATAGATAGCTTATAGATAGTAAACAATATTACGACAAAATTTGAACAATAAACATTGGTTATACGTTAATTATGTGTATTATGTGTAACTAGTATCTACAAATTACTCAAGAGTTACTACCTTTTATTTAATACTTTGACTGAATTTATATTATAGTGGTTATAAACACAATACCCTCTTTTTATTTGGAATGTAACTATAGGTACTGTAAGAATTCGAACAATGTACAAATCTCATCGAACGAACAATTTCGGTGAAATAAATCATAGTAAGAATAACTAGTCCTAGCTTTTGGACGATTTTGTGGGCAACACAATTGGATGAATGTGGCAATAGACTTTATAAGAGACAAAAATCTAAAGCTGATGATAATAATAAGCTATTACATTTATGTAACCAGTATCAAATAAAAGTGGAGAGTGGGTACCACTATGCTGTACAGTAACTGTTGTCAAGTAGGTACCTATGTCATTGTAATGAATGTGTTAGATTTGAATTCAATGATAAATCATTGGATACAAAAATGATTTTGAGCGAAGATGATATCATACATGTTTCAATAATCAAAATTAATAATTAAAAACAGTTGAATGTCAAATATCGAAAACAATTTAAAATCAAACGCTCATAAAAATTAATGATACTGTTCAGTGAACTCTTTTTTTGATAAAGGTAGAAAAACTTGTTGGGAATCAAAATTTCTAATGTTAACTATAAAATTAAAGATTTTTATTAATTTCTAACTGAAACATGATTAAAATTATTTGCAAATTTTTAAGTTTAACATTATATATGTTTACACCTTAGGTATAATTTATATTTATAATATACACTTTATGTAGGTATATAATAGAAAATAAAATACGAAAGTCGTGTCATCAATTGGTGGCTTCTTCATTAAAATTGTTCATATTTTCTTTTTATATAGATCATACTTTTATTATGCCTGCTGGACCATGTGCTGGTACATAATGTGACTATTGTGTATAAATAATAAAAAATAAAAATAAAAATGTATATAATAATACAAAGCATTTTGTAATGTATACACACCAAAAAACACTTCGTTATAACTCTGTGTAAAAAAAGCTAAGTTAAAAAAAAAATATTTAGTAGCATACAAATTACTGAATTATAATCTACAATACAAGGTATAGTGAATTCAACAAAAACTCGAGTTTTCCTACAGATAATACTCTACAGACGTGTTACGTGGTTCACAGACGTTCAGTTCAGAGAATACCCGCATAATATTATGTTGACTCCATCTTACACACGTAAGACATAGTTTATTTTCGTTCACCAGTTTCAACAGTGTGCTGTTAGTTAGTTTTACAGTCTATTGACCTATTATTATAAACTATACTAAAATTGTATATGTGTTCTTTGGATTGATTAATTACGGTATTTTAATTTTTAAGCGAATAGGTATGTAAAATATAAGATAATGATTATGCACAGTCGCACAGGTAATTTTCTTACCACCTAAAAGTTTGATAATAATTAATAGCCAATAAAAATTAAATTAAATTCACTCTAATACCTATCAGAATAACCAGCATCTTATTTAAACTGGTAACCTAAAATTTGGTGTGTCGTACGTTTGCAAGACGGAGAGAACACACATAACATAACGGAATAAGATAAGTATTGATTCAAATGCACACGTGCCGAGTAAGACTTTCCGGTATCATAAACACGTCTTATACTAAATTTTATGAAGAAGTGTTTAAATATTGATTAAAATAAAATTAAACATAATATATATTAAAGTGTTTAAACAGAAATCATTTTACTAAATCTTTGTTGAGCCTTTAATTCTTAAAATAATTGATTAAAAACTTTAAGTCATTTAAACTGTATAAAAGTAAACAGACATTTTGGAAAATGTAATACTGTTAATTTAGGAATAGACTTGTGTAAAGGAAACTAAATATTGATATCATTAAATTTAAAACAAAATTCGCGTTAATTGATTACTTATATACTTACTTTAAATCTAAGCAATGTTGGTTTTTTAAATAACATTCACTTTTGTTAAACTATAGTTTTTAACATGTGGTATCACCCGTATTAGACAATACGCGGTAAACCAACTATAGTACGCGAGGCGAAAAGTGAGCCGCGATCGTTGCGCGTCAAGCGGTCATTTTTTCTGGTTTCAGGGGTTCTACGTTTGTGTGCAATGGAAACAGCTGGCGCGCATTTTAAAAACGGCAGGTGGTAATTTATTGTACAATTGATTGTATTTTGGAGACCAATTTATTTTCTTTTAGCAGTAGGGGGTAGTGCTGCAGCTGTTGCATACCACAATATTTTGTTAAGGTTTGGTTAGTCATTCGACATTCGAGATACGAGTTTACACGTGTTTTTATTCGTTTATTATCTACGTTTGTAATCATATTTCCCGCGTTCTTACATGGTTGGTTTTTAAAGTGCGCGCTTTTAAAGTTTGAATGTTAATAGTATTTTTAATTATTTCTTTAATAATTACTCGTATACAAAAATAGTTTTAAAATGGCATATCAAGACACACATTCTCAAACGAAGAAAGTTATTTTTCATGTTTATAATTATTTCAAAACATTGGCTGGTGACAAAGGTAAGCCAGAAATTAGTAATTTTTTTCGTCAAACTCGTGAAATGACTGCTGAAGCGTGTGGCGTAAGTCTTGCTTGTGTTAAACGAGTTTGTGCTGAAGGGAAAAAAATGACTGTGGGTGAAAATCAACTAGCTGCCGAACCTTCTTCATTTAAGTCTCCAAGGAAATCTTATAAACGTGCCAAACCTATGACCAACTTAGACGATTTTGACAATGAAGTTGTCAGAAGAACAGTTCATAGTTTTTATGATAATGGTCAGTATCCAACTAGTGCAAAAATATTGAGAGCGTTGCATGAAAAAATTAATTATTCGGGTTCACAATGGTCCGTGCGACATATTTTGCGTAGTTTAAATTTCAAATACAAAAAATGTAATGATGGGCGTAAATTTCTAATGGAAAGAAATGATATTATTTGTTCTCGGGTTAAGTTTTTGAGAAAAATGAACGAGTTCAGACGTAATAACGATACAAGGCCAATAGTTTACTTAGACGAAACATGGGTAAACCAAAATCATACGCGAGGACACATATGGCAAAACTCCGACAACACCGAAGGATTAAAAGTACCTATTGGAAAGGGCGGTCGGCTTATTGTGTGTCATGCTGGGTCACCTTCATTTGGTTTTGTCAAAAATTCAAAACTGGTTTTTCGTTGCAAGTCGGGATCGCAGGCAGACTATCATTCTCAAATGAACGCCACCATTTTTCAAAAATGGTTTATAGATATGTTGGGCAATTTAGAAGAACCTTGTATAATTGTAATGGACAATGCCTCATACCATTCTACCTTAACAGAAGAATATCCTAAGGCAAATACTCGAAAGGCAGATGTACAAAAATGGTTACAAGACAAATCTGTAGACTTTTCTCCAGTAGAGACATTAAGCGAACTACGGGAAAAAGTCAAATTGACGATTCCAAAAGAAAAAAAATATAAATTGGACGAAATTGCACTTCAAATGGGCCATGAAGTGGTAAGACTTCCTCCTTACCACTGCCAATATAACCCAATCGAATTAATCTGGGCGCAAGTTAAGGGTAAAGTCGCGGAAAAAAATAACACCTTCAAAATGGCAGATATAGAAGTGTTAGTAAATAGTGCTTTAGATGCAGTCACAGCAGAAGATTGGGCAAAATGTGGCGACCACTGCGATAAAATTCAAGAAGACGATTTGGTGAAAGAAGGATTAAGAGATGAAATTTTGGAGCCTATTATAATGACAATTAATCCCGGCGACAGTTCTACTGACGAAGACGATGATGAAGACGATATGATTAATTAAAAAAAAATGTATTATAATATGTATTAATCGTGTTATTTGTATTTTATGTATTACTTGTGTTATTTGTATTTTATTTTTATTTTTTATTATAATTTATTAAAAAAATCTACATTACGTCGTTTGAAATTACTTTATAGGCGGGAAAACAGTAAGAATAGGCGGAGTAACCCTGACGAAAAATAGCCGCTTGGCGCGCGACGATCGCGGCTCACTTTTCGCCTCGCGTACTATAATCGCCTTACCCTCGTATTCTCTAGTTAATGATACTCTCTAAACTTAATTAGAATGACACTGTTAACTCGTTGAGGTACGATGGTAGGGCGCTCGTCAATTCTTAGTTCGTTCCTATCTAGTTGAAATGACTCAAAGATTACATATACCTTGGCACTATTCAGTTTAATAAAACTTCATTGACACATAGTACGCGTATATCCCGGCGCTTTCCTATAAAAGGTAAGAACATAAGAATGACTAAAATAATGTTTAACTCGGGTTTTCAGGTCGGAAACACTTTTATTGTATTTAAAACAAACATAAATAAAACACTTAGCAAATTCAGATCGCCTAGCCCGTACTACGATCGGCGTTTCACACGCACGTCGTAGCTACGTCCTCGCCGAATCACTCAGCGACAACGGGGGGTCTTGCCTGCGCGTACGGCGGTGTTATATAGAAAATATTATTGTCACCTCAGCACATATTGCTTCGCTGGCCTGACCTATGTCAAATAATTTACAATTTGAAATATTCCCACCTATATTACATATATATTAAATAATATTATTTTGACGACTGTCTGCAATATACGACAGTCCCCGTTGTTTTTTGGAAAAAATGCCCTCATTTTTTAATGCTATTGCTACATAAAAATGTCTTATTACTAAATTAAATACTAAACTTATATTATTACTAGGTTACTGTCTCGGCTTATTCGCGTCGTTGACTATAAAATTATGCTTAAATGATAATTTAATCTTACTACTTTAATAGTTAATTATATAATGCGTGCCTAAAAAAAAAATAAATATGAATATAAGGTTATAAAAATGTATTGATTTGTGGAAAAATGTTTTCTTAGTGATTGTTTACAGTTTGAAGTATAATATTTTTATTTCGACAAATAGCAATACATTTTCGTTGTTTTTCTATGGTATTTCATTCTTTGATTCTGTGGTAGTTAATTCTTCTTCTCTTCTTGTATTTCATAAGGTAAGTATTTGAATATTATCTTGCTTGTTTTCGTTTTGTCGAATTTGATTTGTAATTTTTATTCTTATATCTATATTTCTGCTTTTCAAATTTCTGTTTGGACTGTGTCTTTTTCGTGTCTTCGTATGGAACAATTGTATTTGCTATTGTTTCTATAATTTTTGGTTTAATGCTTATTGTCTACTTTGAAAATATTATATTCGCCCTTTGTCTCAGAAGATTGTTGCTACTCGTTGACTCGTGAATTTTTGATTATGCTGAAAATACATTCTATTCTTTTGTTTTTTTACTTTTGTAACATGTTTTTAATATTTTATTATTTTTCCTTAAATGTAATTTGTTTTATTATAATATTACAATAGTTTAGTTAGTATAAAATCTGCTAATGTCTTGCTATTGATTTTACTAATCTGGTGCTAAATTACATATTTGTTCTTAAAATGGTATTATATATTATAAAATTCTGGAGGAATATTAAAGGTAGAAATATTAAATTTTTAAGGTAGTTAAATTAAATTTGTTCGTTGATTTAAAATCATTATATAATGCATACATATATATATATTATATAACGATAACGTGGGTGACAGCCGGCTTGAGAAGTTGACTTAAAGTGGTAGTGTGTACAGTGGATTGGCCTTTCGGCCATCGATGGCAGCCCCATATCTCATCCAAACTTCAACAGGCATATCTGCGCCTTTCTATGTTATACCCTATTCTCAATAAAAAATCTCCATTACAGAAAAAATGCTCTCTTCTAATATTTAAACAAATTCTACGTCCACTTCTCACTTATGCGTGTCCGGTCTGGGGGAAATGCGCGACCACTCACATCAATAAAATTCAATTTTTTCAAAATAAAGTGCTACGTATTATTGCCAACGAATCTTGGTTTATAATAGGAACGTAAACCTACACAAAGACCTTCGGATCCAGGAAATCACAGACCACATTAAAACTACATCAAAAAACTTCCATACCGCACTGCTCAACTCTCCTGGCTCACTTCATTATCAGCTCCATGCCTCCATGTACATCCGCCTCAACGCAGACTAAAACGTGGACGGCCACACGACCCTTCTGGTTTAAACAGCTCCACATTATACAGCAGCTGTTGCTACTCGTAGCGTAAATATTAAGCTATACAACTTGCCATTTATTATATCTGTTATACCTTTATATTGTTATTATTATCATTATTATTATTGATGTTATTATTATTACTATCATTATTATTATAATTCTTAAATTATCATATTCAAATTGTTAAAAATGTACCTTTATAATTTATATCAATAGATGTAGATAGCCATGGCTAGAAACATCTTATATTATAATAAAAAAAAAAAAATAAAAAATGAAATTTTCATTTGTTAAAATGTTTTATTTTCCTTTGTAAATATCACTTAGCTTAAAACTTTAGTATTGTACTTAACTCAAACTTATATATCTCCCAACAGAAGCATTATGCTAAAGGGGAGTTTCAACTATATATAACTATTATAACTATTATATATTTATATCATTGTATGTAATTACCTATTTGTTTAGCTAAATCAATTTTATATTATTATTAGCCAATGAGTAATTATTATTATTATTATTTTTATTTTTATTAATTAACATCAGCTACAATGGCCATTAGTTCCAATTTTTTTTTAAATTTTATTATACAGTTAAGTTTTGTGTAAGAATGTGTAAACACATTTAACCGAAAACCTAAAATTTAATAAATTCATCTGGTCATATAGGTTTTTAAAATATAATATAAAGAATAAATATCTCATGGAATTATTGAACTATTCCAAGTTCTATAACTGCAGATAATAGATAAACGATGACAGGTAGGTAAAAATAAATTTCAATATAGATCTCTCAATGGGCTCTGACTAAATACAATTTCGTATCAGAAATTACCCTTGTCCCTTAGAATTGAAGATTGAATCATTTTTTTACTATAAAACTTGTAAGCATACAGAAAAAAAAACACACACCATTGTAAAATCAATGTACATCTATTGTTCACTCGGAATCTAAAATACTTAACGTGAAAGTATAAAATGAGCACTGCAGTTCTGCAGTATATATAATACGAATCAAATCCTTGTTCAAATATTATAGTTTAATATATTATAACAACGCGTATGTATCATTAATAATGGTCTTGGAAAAATAAACGGGACCGAAATCCTAACGATTGTTGATTATAACAAACGACTTCGTAACGACCATACTCGCGTCGCTGTGTACCCGTCGTCTGGGAAATGCTTGAATTTTTCGAGTAAACTGATTTTGTATCGAACTTCGAGTTCACTTGCAATTTAACGTCTGACCTGAATAGACCAAAAATCAAAATGGCCATCACTACCGACTTCGTGGAAGAGATTGTAATGATTCATTTTGTAGAACGCGTCGAAACATGGGTCATGGCAATAGAGGACGAAGAGTTCCAACCGGAAGTAAAATTTTTAGAGCGAACACTCGAAGACGAAGAGCAGGAGGTTCTACAGGCTATTAAATGGTTGTTTGAGGAAAATGATGCTGTCGCCGAATGCATTGGTGACGATAGCATGCTGGTTGACAATCAAAAAGCAGACGCAATTCCGTCTGTGGAAGAAGAGGATATGACTACGCTGAAATGGGAAATAGAACCGGGAACAACCACTGCAGCAATTCAGATCAAGACACGTGGTAGGACAAGGCGGTTTATGGCCGCCACGTGGAAGAGCGCAAAGCGCCTGCTGATATGTGGTTGTTGCCGGAAAGCTTGAAGCCGGCAGTGTAGTCATCCCCTCCCCCCAGACGAAGACACCAAGACAAGACGGCGGCGACGGGGGAGTGGTACATGAAAGAGCACTTTATGGTGTCCGGCGGTAAGTCACCCTATACGTTTTCCGGCCACCCACAGAAAGACGAGATCGCAGTTGCCAGCGTCGCGCGCTCGCGGTTGCCGACACGCGAGACCATCAAGACGACTCAGCGCGGACTCGGCTGCTTCGGTCACACCAGGAGCGGTGGACGACGACGACGGCGGTGGCTAGCTGTACCGGCGCGGGCAACGATACCACCCCGACGGTACCACGACGATGGCAGAGCGCATGAAGACGGCTCGCAAAGGCGGCGGCGGCGGAGACTGCAAAACACAACGGGTGAGCGATACAGCTGCTGAGCTAGGAACAAGGACGTCAGCATCGCCGGACTCGAGGAAACGGATAACGTTTCAGGGTACAGCGATGCGCGACTCCAGGACGGCCACCGGATGGTGACTAGGTCGAGTCAGGGCAAAAATTACGTGGAGAGGATCAGGACCTTTGCAGCGCGGTCCAACGATCCTCTCCCATTTTTGCCCAGTGGCAATCGGTCGAGTCACGTCTCCGGTCGCCGACGGTTCCGTAGCACCAACAGCTGCCTTTGCTCGCTCAGTGTTTTAGGTCACCGTCGCCGTCATCACGCATCAGTCGTCTTCAGCACCTGCACATCGTCGATGCGCACAACATCACGCACTAGCCGCTCGCCGTCAAATCGTCTCATTGCTCCCGTGGCCGTCGCGGTCGGGACTTCGCCCGCCGTCATGATGGTCGTCACCCGCGAGCAAACGCGCGGGCCATTGCACTCGTCCGCCTGCGGGATGTGCCGCGAGAACGTATAGAGGTGACCAGTAGCCTCACTATTGCTTTAAGCACCTCGCCATCACGTACCACTCCCCCTGCTTATTGTGTCTTGTCTGGTGTTTTCTCCCCCCCCCCCCCCCACCCCCATAAGACCACTTTGTGCCATTTATTGTTATAAAAATGATGAAAAATAATAAAAAAAAACGATAAAAATGTAAAAAAAAAAAAGGCCACTTTGAGCCGTTTGTATATTGTTAAAATGTGTATATTATATAGATAAAATTTTTCAAAATTAGGCCATTTTGAGCCGTCAATCCATTGACACTTGATTGTACTTCAAACTGTAAAAAGTTTATTCCAAAATTATATTTGTTTGTTAATAACTTAATAAAATTGTCTAAACTAAAACAAAATATTGTTTCTTTTTTACGTATTAGAGTGTATTTGTATATTTAATTATTTCAACAGAATAATGGGCTCCACTGAACATGCCCCTGTGAGGACCAATGCAAAGTATTAACTACTATAGCAATGTTTTTGTCACGCATCAAATATATCAATAAAATATTATAATAATGATAGGTATTTTTGGTCAGGTGAACGTATAATAATTAAAAGATAACCATAGATAACTTGGGACTTTTACGTGTATAATAAATTTTACTGTACGCAATGGTATTTTAAAAAATAGTAATACTTTATAGTTTAATTATACTTTTAACCACACAAAGTAGGTATCAGAAAAGATGCTGATGTAAAATATCAAAGCATTTTCACTACCCCAAAAGGTGATGTGACACACAAATAATAAAAAAGCAGGTAAGTGTCACTCTGCTGTACAGTTGGTTACAAGTGGCCTAAATGGGTCAATGTAATGGATGGTGTAAAATTTTAATTCAATGATATAAATCATTGTATATGAAAAACGATTCTGAGTGAAGACTGTCTGTCAGCCTATAATATTAAGTAGGTATATTTTATGGTATTATTGTGATTAGAGTAATTCATTTCCGTATTAGGCTTTAGTAAATATCTACTAAAGTGGGTTAAATTAATTTTTGCCAAAAAAATTACATTTGAAAATGTCATTGTGTACACTTTTAAAATATATTAATATACTCTGAATTACAAAAATTTTTACAAATTTTAGTCAGTGCTTTGCATCTCCTACCAACAACTTAGTCTTAAAGTGGTTCTGAACTCGCCAATCACATCATTCACAAAGCACAAAGCGAGATTGTTCTCTTTTGAGACAGAGTATAGATGATATAATAATGGTACAATATTAATGAACATTAAACAGCCAATGGCCCTCGGCCCCTCGCATATGAAGCATATTATTCATAATGAAAAAAATGTATACAACAGAAAAGTCATTTTCTATTTTACAATAACTATTTTCTTTTTATTATACATAATTAATTCTATTTGTTATTTTCAACAGGTATTTCTGTATGTATTTGTATTCCATGCATTGACTTAATTTCATCTTTTAAAACCTGAAACAAATAATATAAAAATTACTTTTTTTAAATTAACACCTATTGTAAATTGTTGCATTAAATGTATAAAGTTCAAAATATATAAAAATTAAATGTATTGATGTGACACAATATTGAATATAATAAATACAATAACATTACAAACTTTTCAATTGGTTAATAATTTTCTTTTGGTATAGAAAACAAGAGCTTCTAGTAAAAAAATGGAGGTTCCCATACCAAAAAAAAAAATAAATATATATTTTAAATGTCATCTAAGGAGATTATCAATAACCAAAAAATTGTTACTATAATTAATTTAAATATTTGGAAAAGTATAGGTTTCTATACGATTATAAATTATAATTAATAACAGGCCCATAAACAAAATAGATAAGGAAGGGTTCAATCCCTCAAAATATTTCAAAAACATTTTTTTTTTTTTTTCTTAACAAGGCTATTTATGGTTAATTTGAAATTTAATTTAGTTATAAACCAGGGCTTGAAACCGATTTCAAAACCGGTTTAAGAAATCGGTATAAACCGTTAAAAAACCGAAACCGAAATCAAAATCGAAAACGAAACCGAAATAAATTGGATACCGGTATTATAATCTAAAACCGAAACCGAAAAGAATTGGATGCCGGTATTAAAGTCAAAACCGAAATCGGAAAAAATTGGATACCGGTATTATAATTTAAAACCGAAACCGCAAAAAATTGGATAGGTACTGGTATTAAATTCAAAACCGAAATCGGAAAAAATTGGAAACCATTGTTATAACTTATAACTCAATATTTTAATTTTAATATTTTAAATAATGCTTTTTTTTTTAATTAACGTAAATTATTTTAAAATGTACGTAAATACGTAAATTGCATTGATACACCCATGGGATTATGATTAAAATGTTGATAACCATTTCATTATTTGAAAAATTATTATAGTTGTTTTATACCTTTTTTTTTTTTTTATTGATCTTAAAAACAACTCGGCAGCAAAGGCCATTAGTTCACAATTCTTAATAAAAATTTAGATAATATACATAGGGTTCATAGATACAATTATATTTTGTTAATTAAATTAGTTAGCTTAAGAAATTTAAGCGTTTTTATGTTCTGATCCAGTTGTGGTCCGAGAGTTGAGTCGAGTGTTTCGGTCAAGTTGAGGTTTTATACTTTTATTATAATAGTAATGAATAATAAATAATATTAATAATAGTTATTAATTATTTATTGGGCAGCACATTTGACAGATGACGGCCCGTATATGGGTCTATTAATTTATTAGATTGTTATTTAATAGTATTAAGCTATTAAATACTGAATAGTATAGCCGGATTCCCATGACTGGTGTACTTGCCAAATACGCCAATAATTGTACATTTGGCCAGTGCACGATGAGGGTGTTCACACGACTGGTGTACTTGACAAGTAGGCCAATACTGTAGCCAAGTACACTGTTCCCACTGCTGGCTGTTGAAGCAAATATTGGTGGTGGGGGGCACACTTAAATAATAATATTTTCACTTTTTTGTTTTTGAGAAATTTAAGTTAGAAATTAGTCTAGTCCTAATCGTTGTGTAGTAAAGACTTAGGTAACAACTAAATAGTTTATAATTTATTATTGTAATTTAACACAATTTAATAAATAATTTATTGGACTATGATAAGTGAAAACGACAAAGCACTAGTTTGTGCTTAATTTATTAATTTATTAATTTATTAAAACAAAATATGTCCATTTAATACTTAAAAATTATAATAGCATTATAGCAACCATTCAAACAAAAACTATTTTAGAAAATGATTTCCTCGTTTACTACGTAGGTATTACGATTTACGGATCCGCAATAATATATTCCACCTACAGTGTAGCTGCTAACTATATTTTAAATTAAAATAGGAACTTATATAACTTGGAGTATAAAACCATTGGAACATATTATTGTTTAATGATTATGATATAATACTTTGATAGGTACAATGCCACAAATCTCATGGAGGACCTAAGACGACAACCATCTGGTAAATTTTAAAACTTTTGCAGGATGTCAGCCACTGACTTTGAATTTTTACTTAGTAAAATTGGACCAGTAATTAAAAAAAATGATACAATTATGAGAGAAGCAATCTCTGTACAAGAAAGGTTACCACACATTATCATTTTTTTTTTTTAATATTTATTATTATCTAACATACTTTAAAATAAATTATTAAAGGTTAGCAGTGACACTCAGGTTTTTGGCTTCTGGTGACAGTTTTAGAAGTTTATCTTACTTATTTAAATTTTCTTCCCAAACTGTTGATGCGTGTTTGATGTTTGTGACGCATTGATAGATGTACTTAAGGATGAAATCAAGGTAAGATTACATGAACGTGTTTAATTTTTAATAATATACGATACATATTGTAATCAGAAAATTATAATCATAAATATTATCAAATACCTATTAAATAAAAAAATTCTTGTCCTCATTATAATTGTCCAAATAAAAATTAAAACTATTAGTTATTACTTGACTTGTTACTAACTTTGAATAACTTAATATTAAATAAATTGCTTTTTGTTATTATTTCAAATAAATATAACAAAACTAAAAACAGAGAAATCTTAAATCATTATGTAAATAAAATATAACCTTGAATAAAGAGTAGGTATAATAAAATACTTGAAAATAAAAAAATAAACCTTAACATTACTGATATGCGTGTTGAGTATTACCAGTATTAGATTCATCGGAAGTCATTCCAGATATCGGTGAAATATTCTGAGGATGTTGGAACTGTTGAGCGTAAGAAAAAGAAGATGGTTGGGAATAGTACGAAGATGCTGAATTGATAGAAGTGGGAAAATTATAGGAGTTATATGAAGCAGTCGGAACATTTTGTTGCAGATTTTCCAAATGGTAATTCGGTTGAGAAGTTGTGGGTAGCTGATTTTCAATTTTCAATTTTGTTTTCAAAATTAAAGTATCCATTTCGTGCATAAGAAAATATTGTGTTTTTTCATCAAATTCACTTAATTTTTCACCAAGAAGTTCCCCGTAAAGTTGGCATCGATTTTTTTTTTGGTTTATCACAAACAGTTTTCATAATATTGTAGGCATCTTCCATACGCTTTTCAATGACATCAGTAAAAACAAGTTTACGTTTTTTATTATTTTGTCGAGTGGGTGGTGTACAACTTTCCACAGTACTTGTACTGATATACACATTTTCTTCGGCACTACAGTTATCAAACATATCTGCAGATGATGACATGTCCTCTTGTAAGCCCTAACAAGAAAAAATAAATTGTTGTTTTTAAACTAAAAAGGTGGGCAAGCGGATGTAACTCTGCTGTATAGTAGGTTACAAGTGGGTAACTGTAATGGATGGTACTACATTTGAATTCAATTATTTAATATCATTTTATACGAAAAACGATTCTGAGCGAAAATGGTTAGTCAGCCTATAATATTTTACTGAGTGTATTTGATGATATTATTGTGAATAAAATAATTAATTTTAGTATTATAGGCATTAGTAGTTACTACAGAAGGTTAAATTGATTTTTTCCAAAAAATTTACATTTGAAAATATCATTGCCTGTATATAAAATATAACAATATTGAATATTATACTCTAAAAGTTTCATATACCAACAAACAATATTTTTAAACTAAAAAAAAATAACTAAAATCGTTATTCTTGGTTTTAATATGTATTTCGTCCAAATTTGAATTTAAAATGTCAGTAAAAAATAACTGTTATTAGGTATATATGTATTTATTTTTTAGTTACAGTATAAATTATTTATGAGAATCTTTGTTTTAAATTTTCAATCCTTAATTACAAAAAATTGTACATTTTATAATTTTTTAATTACAATGGTTAATAATTTTCGAGATTTTTATACATTATGTCAATATTTGAACTTTATATACTTATAAAAAAAATTGTGCCTTTGTAATTTTAATATTTTTCAAATGCTATTGTAACAATATATCAGGAGGCTTGTGTTAAATTCCTTAATTTTTCATTTGTTTTTCACGGTGCTTTTGGACACTACTGGGAATTTTACCCCCCCTCCCCCCCCCAAGTACCAACTAGATTCACTTTCCTATCAGAAAAGGTACTATTGAAGAAAATCTAAGAATTGTTACTGTCATAAAAAGTGACAAAAGGCACAAAAAAAAATAAAAAAAAAAACACACATCATTGTAAAATCAATACATTCATAGCTCCGCTCAGAATCTAAAACAATTCTTCTTTTAGAATAAAACACTTATAACAAATTTTCTGTTATAATATTCTCGACCTTTAACAAATGGTTTTAAAAATTATTTTTCCACAAAATAGATTTCGATTTTATTTTTCTGGAAAAAAGCTTGCAAATGTAATAGAAGACTCCTGATATATTATTACATAGTAGTTGAAAAATATTAAAAATACATAAGTACAATATTTCTTTAATTGTTTCCTCTACTATATCAGTATATGTCAGATTTGTTGAACTAACATAATTTTGTAAAATACTTTTGAGTCAAAATATTTTAAATAATTATTAAACTTTT
This sequence comes from Metopolophium dirhodum, assembly GCF_019925205.1. Classification (NCBI taxonomy): domain Eukaryota; kingdom Metazoa; phylum Arthropoda; class Insecta; order Hemiptera; family Aphididae; genus Metopolophium; species Metopolophium dirhodum. The sequence continues at coordinate 30,408,536 of NC_083565.1, read as the reverse complement.
ACTTTAAATCTTATAAAAAGTGTATGTAGCTTACGAAGTTTTTACTTTATTTTTTAAAAATATTGTTGAACGATATAATTTACGTATTATTATTTATCATGTCATATTCAAATACTTAAAACAAAAATTAAAACTCTTTTGTAAATTTTCAAGATACCACAAACCACGGAAGAGATTTTTCCGAAAAATGGAACTTTCCTCATTCTTTGGGTTTAGTGACTTGTTTATTTTTTATTAGGGAATAATCTATACATGATATATTTGTTCGTTGCCGTCTAATTTTATTTTTATGGATAACACTCTTTGTTTTCGTTCAGTATCTGAATCTACGCTTATATTTTGATTGTTGATTTTGATTTTATTTTTGTGTTGAATTAGCTGGTTTTTGGTTTCTATGGCTTTCTCGTCTTCTTGTATAGGCCGGTTCCGATATTCCCTTATGTAGTTTCCGCATATTTCGCAAAACATAACGTTTCCCCCCCTCGCTCCAATAGTGTTCTCTGTCATCTTGGTCGTCTAGTATGTCCTTGGATGTGGACAAATATTCGCAGCCTTGACAAAATTTTGAGTACCATATTGTGGATTTGTCTGTTTTAAAATTATTGTCGGTTTTATTTTTCTCTATAGGGTTTTGTTGGGATAATTTTAAGCGATCGAAACATTCGTGTAAGAAATGGTCTACATTTTCTTCTATAGTATTAAAGTCGGGAAAAACTGTGTTTATTGTTATGTTATTGAACTGACGAGGGTTATATGTTTCTGTTATGATTCCTGGTGTCCAATGGCAATTTTTATTGAATATCCCTATGTTTTTCCTATTTAATTTCCAGTAAATTATGGCGTTTGTATAATCGGAATTTTCGTGTATTAAATATAAGTTGAAATTGAATTGGTCACAGATAAACGCTAGATCGTCATCTTTAAGATAGTAGCCAGATTTGCAATTAGGAATGCCGAGCATATTTAATAATTCTACTGTCTTTTTATATATACCATGTTGTTTAAGGCATATTCGTAGTGCGTGGGCACCACAGTCACTGTCTCCGGGTACATTTTCCGTTTTTATGAATGAACCCGGGATTTGTGAGATTTCATTTTTTAATTTATCGTTAATTGTGTTATTGAAATTTTTCCCTAACGTGATTAATGATTATATTACTAGTTTGTGAAGCATTGTTTTTAAAATATTTATTTTGTTTTTCATTGTCATTGTTTGGTAGTAGGCATATTAAAATTTTTATTTGCGTGTCTTGAAAAATAAACTTAATCATAGTAGAAATAACTTTCCAATCCTTTTTGTCTCGTCCAGTGCAGATTTTGGGTAATGCTAAAGTAGTAATATTATTCTCAATACAAAATTTCCTAGTGTTAGCTAGTGTTCTAAAAATGTTAGTGTACGCTGGTTTGTCGTAATATTCATTTTTTGTTATGAGATATAGAACCCATTGTCTTCCGTTTTTCAAATAAGCAATTTCGGTTATTTTTTTTCTTTGGTCTATTAAATTTTGAACGTTGTTAAATTTATTTCTAAATTGTAATTCGATCCCCTTCGACATAGTAAGGCATTGACTTGTGCAATGGCCGATTGCGATATCATTTCGTAATGATAAAATATTTACCATCTGTTCACTGTAATCGCATAGGAAGTCGGTTCTATCGTTATTGCTGAATAGGAATCTTTGAAATTCGTTTAGTGGGTTCAAACTACTTATTGTTACGATGTTTTCTATAGCTTTTTCGTCATCGTCTCTTACTTCATTAGTTATTAGTTTATTTGAATTTTTTGATTTGTAACAATTTTCTACAAAATGAATATAATTATTTTTTTCAATTTTTTTATCTCTGTTAAATTTAGAGGTGTCGATTTTTAAATTAATATTATTTGTTCCCCGAGGTAGATATTCCGATTTTTCTCTTAACTCGGGTGCTATTCGTTTTTTGAAAAATTGGAATCGTTTGCATAATGTACTTTTTCATTTCATTTGAAGCATATTATGTTTTCTCTTCCATTAAATTTTTCCGGTGTTGAGTATCTTTCTCTGCTGTTGTCCCTACTGTGCTGTTTTCTATTTGCGTCATCTCCACGATTTCTGTTGTTATATCTATTTCTGCTTGTATCTCTGGACCTGTCGTAGGAGTTTTTCCTATCCCTTGAATAAGACCTATCTCTATTATTGCTAATTTCTCTGCTGTTATCTCTGTATTTATGGTTATTATATCTATCTTTACTATTTTCTCTGAACTTATAGTCGTTGTACCTATCGGGATAAGGACTTTTTTCCCTATAATTGAGCCTGCCTTTGTAATCTGATTTGTGTGGATATAGACTTTTGTCTCTGTTGCGTGATCTATCTTCAAAATGTACTGTCTTGTCGTATTTTTTTAAATTGTTCATTTCGGTACATAGTTGATCAATTTTGTTTTTAAAATAACTGTCTATTCCTTCTAATTTTGTATTTAAACGTTTAATTTCTTGGTTGCTGTCTTTTGTTTCGGTATTTAATTGCATTACTTGTTTGTTCAAAATTTCTGTGTATTCGCTAAGTCCTGAGCTTCTTGAATTAATTCTAAATTGCATAAGTTCATATTTTTTTAAATTTTCTTTTAACTTTTTTAAGTTACTGCTGTCGTGAAGTGAAATTGCGTGTAATATAGGTTCCCTTATACCTTTTAGAATGTAAACACAAATATCTTCCTCTTTCATATCCTTGTCTACTTGACTACATAAATATTCTATTTCCGTAACAAAACTAGAAATTGACTCTAAGTCGTTTTGTTTCCTATTTTCTAATTTGTCTTTCAGTATTATAGAGTATCCTATTGGTTGAAATTCGTTTATGAACTCGCTTTTTAGATTTTCCCATGACCAGTTTCTTCCTTTGTTTTCCAAGTTTTGTAAAAATTTGTTGGCAGTATCTTTCAGAAATATTGATAAGAATTTCATTTTTTCATTGTCGTCCCAATTGTTTGTTTGTGCTGCTTTTTCGTACTGTCTAAGAAATGTTTTGATGTCTCCTTGTCCGGAAAAACTATCTGGTTTAATTATCATTTTTTCCATTTTGTGTTTTGGATTTTTATTTTTTAAATTATTTTGTTTTTCAGGTGTGTTTTCTATTACAAATTGTGATGTCGTTAGTAATTGATTTATTTTTAGTACTATTACTTGTTTCAGGACTTGAATCGCTTAAGTTACTTTGTATGAGTAAATCTTTAATGTCGATTTTATCTTTTATTGAATTTTCTTGAACTTCGTGTTTTTGTAATTCGCTTAAGGTTTCTTCAATGTCGTCTAATTCTGTGATCCCTTTATAATATTTTGATAATCTAGCCCTTAGATTATCTACGGTTCCTACGCTTTTTAATTGTTTGGGTTTGCATAGTTCAATAAGTTCTGATTTTTTATGTGAATAAATATCTGTTAATTCAGTAATTTTCGAACCTAAGGCTATAAGCTCTTCGTCATTCATATCATATTAAGATTTAATTGAATTAAAGAAAAATTTTGTAATGAAAGAAGTTGATTTTTATTAATATATTTATACTTAACAATAACTACTTAATTTTTGAATAATTTAAGAATTAAAATTAAAATATATTTTTTTTTTTTTGAAATAAACTAAATACAATTTTGAAGGGTGAACGAAAATTAAACTAATAAAAAATTATTTAAATTATTAAAAAACTAATCTACAATCCTAATATTAATATGTAAGTATATTACAAAACGTTGCTCACCTTGGCGTATATGTGTAGACGCACGGTTAGCAAAATTGTTTCCACGCGGCACAATCGTTGTCTTGTCGGTAAGACAAAAATCGAACGCGTATTTGTTAGTTAATCGGTATACACGCACACAATTGCGTTCTGGGTTTCTACTGTACCCAAAATTCTTATAACTGTTATTTTAACTTGTAAAGCACTAAAAATTTGCTCCCGGTTACACTACCAGAAATGTACAATTAGTCGCACTTCACTTGTACAAAAAAAAACAAAAATTATATATTGGTGTACTCACGAGGTACAAGCGTTGCTTTTTCCGTAAGAAAAATTTATCGAACGCGTATGTGTTACTCACTCGGTATACACACGCACAAAATTGCGTTCTGGGTTACTACTGCACCCCAAAACACACACAAAAAGTATATTTTACTTTAACAGGTAAAAACACTAAACTTGCTCCGGGTTTTACTACCCAAAACGTACACAATTGTCGTACTTCACTTGTACAAAAAAAATTGGTGTGCCAAGGGAATTTTTCCCAGACCACACGTAAAAACTGTTGTACTTCTCGTACATAAACACTTCGAAAAATTAAACGTGCCAAGGTTGAAGTACCAGGAAAAAAATGTCTCCGCCCGTGAATAAGAACCCCGTTGGGCGCCACTCTGTGGTATCATCCGTATTAGACAATACGCGGTAAACCAACTATCGCCTTACCCTCGTATTCTCTAGTTAATGACACTCTCTAAAGTTAATTAGAATGGCACTGTTAACTCGTTGAGGTACGATGGTAGGCGCTTGTCAATTCTTAGTTTGTTCCTATCTAGTTGAAATGACTCAAAGATGACATATACCTTGGCACTATTCAGTTTAATAAAACTTCATTGACACATAGTACGTATATCCCGGCGCTGTTCCTATAAAAGGTAAGAACGTAAGAATGACTAAAATAATGTTTTGTAATTTATATTATACTGTGTTGGCTATTATCTAAATAAACATTTTATTTTATGTGTAATGCTGTGCTGGCTATAAATTTTATTATTATTAAGCTGGTGAATATATTTTGTTTATTTTTGGATGAATAAAATTAGTTTATTTATTTTATAATAATATATTTCGACAGTGAATTGTTTTAATAATTGCATCGAATAAGTTTTTAAGTTTTTTAACTTTGGTTTTTATATTATAGTGTTTAAATTAAATTGAAGTAAAGTAAAGTAACGTTTTCAATAAATTTGATTTTTTCCACGACTTAAAATAGCTGCCGACATAGAACTTAACGCGCTAATTTTCACGCATGAAGTCAACGAATATTAAGATATACCTGCAGCTGGTCGAAGTAATGCTAAAGGTATGGTTGTAGTTAAATTCTATTTTACTTGAGTTAATATTATTTACGTAATTAAAATTAGTTATAGGACGATAGGTGCACTTAGGATTGATTCGATACTCCAGATTTATTAAAAACCGGCTTTTAGTGAAATAATTTACCGGTGGAAGCCCCGGCGGCTCATTATATTATGTTTAAAATTTGTACGAGATTAAATTTCTTTCAAAACCCAAATCCTAAGACCAACTATGGTTATTGTAATAAATATTAGAACTCATAAGCGTTTCTTACACTCGAGAAACAGTGCATTTTGATATTCTTCTTTTTGTGGAGTTCAGTTTTAAAATGCCAATAATAATTTATAGTGCTAACACATAATACCTATATAAAAGCACAATTTATATAATAAAAAAAAAGAAAAAAAATTCATAACAAACATAATAAACACAATATAACAATGTAAAAAAATAAATTAATAATTATGTAACGAATTCGGTAAATCACAGACTTATATTATGGTAACGTCCCAGATATATATTTATTTTTAATCTTGTAATTTTTCTATAAGTCATTTAAATTGTATAAAAGTAAACAGACATTTTGGAAAATGTAATACTGTTAATGTAGGAATAGACTCATGTTTAGGAAATGAAATATTGATATCACTAAATTTAAAATTAAACCCTTGTTAATTAATTATGTATATACTTTAAATCTAAACATTGTTGGTTTTCAAATAAAATTCACTTTTGTTATAATGTTATGTTGATATAAAAATGCATTAGTATTCTATTTCTTTCTTATTTGTTAATCAATATAAACTTTAGTTTGTAACTATATTATTATTATCATATTAATATTATGTATAAACTCTATAAACTCTATGTCGTATATAAAATTGATATTACATTATACTGTGTTGGCTAGTACCTACCTAAATAAAAATATTTATATATTACGTGTAATACTGTGCTGGCTGCCTGGCTATAAATATTATTATTATAGGAAGCTGGTGAATACCTTGTTTATATATTGTTTATTTTTGACGACAATATACACTTTGTAAATGTTTAATCGAATAAAATTACTTTATTTATATTGTAATATTTTGATATACCACCCCTGCGTGAGTCGCTCGGTACCGTCGCCACATGGTGATAATTCGGTGTATAGTCCGTCTGAAACGTCGTCGTATGAGTCTATAATAAATTCTCCCGACACGTGTTGATGCTTAGACGTCAGAGTAACAGTTCCCGTCGGGATGGTGGTCAAAGTCGCCAAGCCCGTGGCTGTTAAAATAATTATAGTCCGCTTCGTCTTAGGTCTACGGAAATTAGAAGATTCTCATTTCAAACCAATGACTTAAAAACATATTTGGCGAAGTAACAAACGAAACCAGCTGTATGTAAAAATGTGTAAGTACACTACCTAAGTACCATAACTCTATATAATATGACCTTTGTTTTGTAAAAGTGTGCGAGTCATACGTGACACGGTAGGTACGGGTACGGGACGGGACAATTTTCACAAATTATAAAATGTTAATAAATGTATATTAATTAGGTGCCTTCTATAATTTTTGAAATCATTCAATAATATTATATCAAATATTGTTTTCACAACTTATTATTATCCTTGTAGTTTAACAAAGTTTAATAACTCAAAGAGTAGGTAAAATGTACATGTTTAATATTTGTTTTAGAAACACCAAAAACTTTAATTAAAAAATATCAGTTCCTTGAAAACTATAGTTAAAAGTGTGAAAAATAGAAGTTGGCATCGCTACAAGCACTCCTCAATAGCATCAAAAATTACATTTTGAATAAATGCATTATAATATAGGAAAAATCGGGGGTGAGTATGCATGGTGAATCACCCTGTATATTACAATGTAATCATATTAACGCACACTCTAAGTAATATCAGTAATATATAACTTGTTTATAATAAAAGCATATTGTACGTAACATGAAATACTTTAAGATTTTATGTAACTCGAGTATTTTATGTATTTCTTCGAGGGTTGGATTAGACGTGATAAATACAATTTATCGACAGCAATAGTTTATAATTTCAGATTGGTGACTCAATACAAAATTTATTAGAAATATTAGCAATGAAAACCCCTGATTTATATTATCAAGATAATATATAGCGTTCATTTTCATTTAAATTCTCGATTTCCAATCGTATAATGAATAAATAGTGTTAGCTCCTTATAATGGTAAATGCTCCCTTAACCGTGATTTTCTGGCCCACGATTGGTTCATTAATAATTGTATACTGAATAATGAAATTAATCAATTTTTAATGCCAGGCGTTTGGACTGGCATTATACTAATATATTATTATTAATTATTATACTCATCTATAGTATTCAAATAAACCAATATTAGATTGCAACTACCTACTGTAATAAAATAATTCATAATATTAAGTGGCGACATTCACTTGCCGCTACGAATTACCCAGGTACTAGATCAACAGAAATATATTTATATATTGTATCGGTAGACGGAGTACCTACAATACGTAGGACATAATTATGGACATTATTGAGAATCAATTCCCCAACACGTCGGATATTTTAGAAAGACGCGCCAAAGAGGAATATAATAATAGGCATATTATAAATTATGGTGATAGGCATTGTAAAATTTGATTTTGTCGATAATAAAATATATAATATAATATAAAATATAATATATCATTATTATTAGTATAATAATTACTATAATAATCCCCCTGTGGACGTTAATAACTATAGTAATTACAACCATGCGTAAAACATAATGTGTAGTTAATAATTTAATATTAATTAACATTTAACATACCATAGGTATAATATTATCCTAATCCGGACTATCCATGGACCACGGACTATGATTAAATATATATAGGTTGCACAACAACTACAGCAGTAACTGCAAAGATGGTATACAAAATTACTATTGGCTATTGCAATAATTAATGTGTAGCACTCCAAGTAGTTATTTCATATAATATTATAAATGTTTTATCTAAACAATTGTATCAATAATGATAATCAATTTTAATTTTATAATATTATTAAAATATACTGTAAATAGTATGCCCTTTCAAATAAATTTAAAACGTTTTTAAGTATTTATTAGATCTTTATATGCCAACTAATAAACAATATGTGAAAAAGTACAGTATAATATTGGATTTAGAACATAACTAATAATAAGTAATATAAGGAGCATTACAATATATATACGTAATATATATTTTTGTTAAATCATAGTTAAATTTAATTAAATTTTTGAAATTTTTTAGATCCATCATCAGTGCCACAACTAGGTTTTGTGGGGCCCTGATGCGAAATATTTTATGGGCCCCCCTCGCCCCTATAGCCTATAGTCTATACCAGTGTTTCTCAACCTTTTTACTGTGGCGACCCCTTTTTTAAATTTAAATTTTTTAGCGACCCCTACATATATATTTTTACATACTCGCTTAGATTATCATTATAAATAATCTAGAGTCTATAGTTACTACAAATATTGTACACTAGAAATATAAAAGATACATATTATAATATTATATTTATTTAAAATTAAAAAAAAACGTACATTAAATATTTCATTTTATTATATAAATATATTTTTATATTAAGATTTTTAATGGCTTGGTTGTTGCTGTTGATGTGATATTATTTCGTCAATTCTTGGTTTAATTGACTTCGTCAAGCTAATTCTCATAGCCGATGAAATTTCCAGACGGTTTCTAGTTTTATTTTTTATTGTTGTTAATGTGGAAAAACCATTTTCACACAAATATGTAGTAGAAAATGGAATAAGTAATTGTAATGCTTCTTCAGCCAAACTAGGGATATTCATTTTGAACCTTTATCCAAAATTGACCTATATTTTTGTTGCTTCTGAAAATCTCGTGTAAGCCCACATCTGCACTCAATTCAATCAACTTTTCTTTATTTGTTAATGATAGTATATTTTGATCAGATTGTACGAATGGATTTATTACCCAATTACAATTTTTACGAATGTCTTTTGTGGGGTCGAAATATTTGGACATTTTTTCTCTTAATCTACCTAAGTGTTCTTTTATGATAATACACATTTCATTTATTTCATTTTTTGTTAATATCTTTTCCTGAGTTATGTTAAAAAAATTTGGAAACATATCAAATGTGTAGTTTTTTATTCGATTTGTCCATAGTCTTATTTTTTTTAGGAATGCGTCAATTTTGTTGTACGATATAAAAAGATTAGTATGTGAACCTTGCATACTTAAATTTAATTCATTAAGAATTGAAAATATATCGGAAAGATATGCAAATTTGGCTAACCACACATTATTTTCGAAATAATCACTAAGTGGTGATTTTTTGTCTCTCAAAAATATTTCTACTTCCGTTTTCAGTTCAAATAACCTAGTCAAAACTTTTCCTCGCGACAACCATCGAACATGAGTGTGTAATAGCAAATTTTTAAAACCTGAACCCATTTTTTCACACATTACTTTAAAAATGCGAGTGTTTACGGCACTAGCTCGAATAAAATTTACTATTTTTATGCATATATTTAGAACGTCAAATAGGTTTTCGTTCATATCTTTAGCGGCTAATTGCTCACGATGGATGAAACAGTGTGTTGATATAATATTTTTATGAGCAATTTGTTGAACGCGTGTGACAAGACCATTAAATTTTCCGGTCATAGCTGCAGCTCCATCAGTACAAATACCGAAACAGTTAGAAAATTGTAAATTAATTTTTTGGAAATGAGATGAAATGGTTTTGAAAATTTCTTCAGAAGTACAGTATGTTTTTAAATTTAAGCAACAGAAAAACTCTTCTTGTATATCGTTCAGATCAGTATCTACATACCTCACATACATCAATAATATAGCTTCATTATTTATATCAGTAGATTCGTCGAGCTGTATTGCGTAAAAAATTGATTTTTTGATTTTTTCACTAAGCTGATTTTCAATATCATTAGACATAGTATTTATTCTTCTACTTATCGTATCATTAGACATAGGTATTTTTTTAATCTTTGTCACGTGCTCATTACTAAATAATTCTGTACAAATATCAATCATACACGGTTTTAACAATTTTTCCCCAATTGAGTATGGTTTTTTTGATTTAGCTATGTGTAAGGCTGCCAAATAAGAACATTTTAGGTAGATTTTGTCTTCGACCGTATAAGTATTTATCATTTTTTTATTTTTTTTTAATTCTTCGAATTTTCTTAAAAAAAAAGTCCCTTGTATTATTTTTATACTGAGCATGACTAGTTTCCATGTGCCTAATGAGCCTATTTGGTTTTAGTGATGCATTTGCTAATGTCATACCACAAATAACACATTGAGGAACATCCTTTCCATTCTCGTTTAAGTATGTAAAGCCATATTCAATGTAACTATCTTTATATTTTAATATTTTTACCTTTTTGAGTGATGGTTCATCAACATTTTGAGTAGTATCCAAATTATGTTTTTTTGTAATATTTGAGTTTTGATTATCAGAAGTCGATGTATTGTGCGGTTGTTTGAAAAAGTTCGTCATTTGCGACTGTTTACTCATATTAGAAATATTTTATAATAATACATAAAGTCAAATAAAGATAAAGTGTATAAAAATGTGAAAAACAATATAAAAATGCAACTTATTAACCTATATTTTACAACGGCGCACGACACGGCGATGTTAACAATGAACTGTGACATAAATATATAATAATATAATATGTGCAGTGTGCACTGCGGCCGCCGCGGTAGCCTTATCTTAGGTTGATACTTGATAATCTATATTCGACGTTTATTATAGATTCTTTAATAGACGTCATAGAGTAATGTCGCTTTAAAAATGATAATAGTGTGTTTTCCATTTTAATATAAATAATCTATACTCGTAATAGGTATGTAATATAATAATATTTTATTGATTTTATTATTTTATAATTTGAGCTTTTAATTTTCGCATTGATTTAAATTTTAAATCATTCGATTGCGACCCTAAATAATAAGTTGGCGACCCCCAGATTGAGAAACACTGGTCTATACTTTTACTCCAATATAATAAAAAAAAGGTGGATAAGTGGATGTCGCTCTGCTGTACAGTAGCTGGTTACAAGTGGGTCACTGTAATGGATGGTGTTAAATTTGAATTCAATGATATAATATCATTGTATAAGAAAAATGATTCTGAGCGAAAACGGTCAGTCAGCCCATCATATTACCAAATATATTTGATGATATTATTGTGAATAAAGTAATTTATATATTATAACCTATTAACGTGGAGCTTTGTTTAAGATTTTCAATCCTTAGCCATAAAAGTTAAACATTTTATACATTTTCAACTACAAAATAATTAATAAATTATAAATTTGATAAATGTTGTCAACATTTGAACTTTAAATGCTTATAAAAAAAAATTGTGCCTATGTATTTTTAATATTTTTTAACTGCTATTAGAACGATATATGCCTTATATTATGTGTATAGAAAATACTAATATAAACATTCAGTGAAATTTTCAAGTATCTACAGTCATTCGTTTTTTAATTACTATAAAATAAGAAAATTGTTACATGACAAATCGAGTGAATATCAAATGTTGTAAAAATATAAATTTCAAACGCTCATAAAAATTGAATTTAAGTTTCTTGTAGACATTTTTTTTTTGATAAAGGTAGAAAAACTTATGAGTAATCTTATATTACATTTTCAAATCTTAGATTTAAAAAGAAAAATTTTTATGAATTCTCAACTCAAATAGGTCCATGTCAATGGCCCCCCAAGTTTCGAAATTTGAACTTCTGACCACGCCAAACGTTTGTGCATCGTTTGTGCAGAAATGTGCACCAAGTCCAATCGTTTGTGCACAAAAACTGAAAGCTCTATCCCTAAAACAAAATGGGGGGGGGGCATTGAAACTGTAGCCCCCCACATTGAATATTTGGATTTTTGAATGTGCCGACGTTTGTGCATCGTTTGTGCAGAAATGTGCACCAGGTCCCGACGTTTAGCACAAAAACTCCCAGCGCTATCCAAAAAACAAAGTGGGGGGGGGGCATTGAAACGAGACACCCAATTTTTGGAAAATTGAAATTTTTAATGTGCCAAACGTTTGTGCATCGTTTGTGCAGAAATGTGCACCAGGTCCCGACGTTTGTGCACAAAAACTCCCGGCGCTATCCAAAAAATAAAGTGGGGGGGGGGCATTGAAACGAGACACCCTCTTTTTGGAAAATTGAAATTTTTAAGGTGCCAAACGTTTGTGCAGAAATGTGCACCAGGTCCCGACGTTTGTGCACAAAAACTCCCAGCACTATCCAAAAAACAAAGTGAGTGGTATTAACACGAGGGTCCCCCTTCTTCGAAATTTTAAATATTTTTCATATTAATAAATGTTGTTTACGTACCTAATAGGTTTAATAGAATTTTACTATTCCCATGTAAACGTTTAGAAATAGTAGGGCAGCAGGTTCATAATATATTATATTTAAATATTGTATTATAATAATATGAATAATATAATAATATTATGTTATAAATATTCCTAGGTTATTTAAAAATTAAATACCAGTGTTTCTAAAATACAAATACAAAGATCTTAATTTAAAATATCTAAAAACATAACTACCGCTTATAAATTATAATCACAGGTTAGCAATACTAAGTTAAAAATAAAAAGTTATAAATTAATATAATAATTGTTTAAGTCGTATACAACCGAACGCAACTTAACCTAATAACTATTAGTTGTTACATCTTATATAATACGTATTTTGGGTATAACATTTAATTTTACACTTTTAATTTAATTCTGAATTGAAAATGTATCCATCATACAGTTTTATACTGTTACTAAAATAAACATTATTATTTATATGTAATATTATACCCACTCAGCACTCAATATTTTTATAATTGGCAAGAAAACATACATTTGCACCAATAAACACATTATCTTTCTTGAATTACTATTAAAAGCAATCATAATAAAATATACAGCAAGTTTGTAATTTAAGTTAATTTTTTTAAAAAATATTAAATATATTATCGATTTCTTGTGTTAAATTAACAAAATTGTTTTAATACTATATTAATTAAACAAACAAATCTGAATTCTTTCAGTACACACTATACCAGTGGTCGGCAACCGGCGGCCCGCATTAAATTCCACGACAACGACATTTAATAAAATATTATATCAAAAAAATCATATTGTATAAAATATATAATTGAATGTTTCTATCAGTCATATTTTATAATGGTAGATATACCTAAAAAAATGTTTGAAAAAATTTTACAGAAGAAAAGTACATTTCAAAGTTCAAACTAAAATGCCCAGAATATTAAACAGAAAAAAACTATTTAAAATATTTATTTCATTAAACAAGGATTATTCAAGAGGTACCAGATTGTCAATGTTTAAAATATTTAGCTAGAGGTTAAATCCTAAAAAAAAAATGAAGGAGGGTGTTGGCGCCCGCAGGCAAATGCATTTAAGGAAACCAAAAAAAAATATTGAAAAAATTTAACTGTAGGAATACACTTTACGATGTACAAACTAAAATGCCAATATTCTTAAACAAAAAAAACCATTTAAAATATTTAGTTCATTAAAGATAAGGATTATTCAAAGGTACCCGATTGTCAATGTTTAAAAAATTTGGGTAGAAGTTAAATCCTAAAAAAAAAATTGAAGGAGGGTGTTGGCGCCCGCAGGCAAATGCATTTTAGGAAACCAAAAAAAAAGTTTTGAAAAATTTAACTGTAGGACTCTACATTACAAAGTACAAACTAAAATGACCAGAATCTTAAACAGAAAAAACTATTTAAAATATTTATTTCATTAAACAAGGATTATTCAAGAGGTACCCCAGATTGTCAATGTTTAAAATATTTGGCTAGAGGTTAAATCCTAAAAAAAAAATTGAAGGAGGGTGTTGGCTCCCGCAGGCAAATGCATTTTAAAAAACAAAAAAAAAAAAATATGGAAAAAATTTTACAGAAGAAAAATACAATTCAAAGTTCAAACTAAAATGCCCATATTCTTAAACAAAAAAACTATTTAAAATATTTATTTCATTAAACAAAGAATATTCAAGAGGTACCCCAGATTGTCAATGTTTAAATTGAAGGAGGGTGTTGGCGCCCGCAGGCAAATGCATTTTAGGAAACCAAAAAAAAATTTTGAAAAATTTAACTGTAGGACTCTACATTACAAAGTACAAACTAAAATGACCAGAATCTTAAACAGAAAAAACTATTTAAAATATTTATTTCATTAAACAAGGATTATTCAAGGGGAACCCCGGATTGTCAATTTTTAAAAATATTTGGCTAGAGGTTAAATCCTAAAAAAAAAATTGAAGGTGGGTGTTGGCGCCCGCAGGCCAATGCATTTTAGGAAACCAAAAAAAAATTTTGAAAAAATTTGACTGTAGGACTACACATCACAAAGTATAAACTAAAATGCCCAGAATCCTAATAAGAAAAAACTATTCAAAATATTTAGTTCATTAAAGAATGATTATTCATAGGGCACCAAATTATCAATTTTCAAGTCAATACAAAATAATCAATTAGAGTTACATTACTAAAAAAAAAATTGAAGGATAGTGTTGGCGCCCGCAGGCAAATGCATTTCAAAAAACAAAAAAAAAAAAATTTGGAAAAAATTTTACAGAAGAAAAATACAATTCAAAGTTCAAACTAAAATGCCAATATTCTTAAACAAAAAAAACCATTTAAAATATTTATTTCATTAAACAAGGAATATTCAAGAGGCACCCCAGATTGTCAATTTTTAAAATATTTGGCTAGAGGTTAAATCCTAAAAAAGAAATTGAAGGAGGGTGTTGGCGCCCGCAGGCAAATGCATTTTAGGAAACCAAAAAAAAATTTTGAAAAATTTAACTGTAGGACTCTACATTACAAAGTACAAACTAAAATGACCAGAATCTTAAACAGAAAAAACTATTTAAAATATTTATTTCATTAAACAAGGATTATTCAAGAGGAACCCCAGATTGTCAATGTTTAAAATATTAAGCTAGTGGTTAAATCCTAAAAAAGAAATTGAACGAGGGTGTTGGCGCCCTCAGGCAAATGCATTTTAGGAAACCAAAAAAAAATTTAGAAAAAATTTAACTGTAGGAGTCTACATTACAAAGTACAAACTAAAATGCCCATATACTTAAATAGAAAAAACTATTTAAAATATTTATTTCATTAAACAAGGATTATTCAAGAGGTACCCCAGATTGTCAATGTTTAAAATATTTAGCTAGTGGTTAAATCCTAAAAAAGAAATTGAAGGAGGGTGTTGGCGCCCGCAGGCAAATGCATTTTAAAAAACAAAAAAAAAAAAATTTGGAAAAAATTTTACAGAAGAAAAATACAATTCAAAGTTCAAACTAAAATGCCCATATTCTTAAACAAAAAAACTATTTAAAATATTTATTTCATTAAACAAGGAATATTCAAGAGGTACCCCAGATTGTCAATGTTTAAATTGAAGGAGGGTGTTGGCGCCCGCAGGCAAATGCATTTTAGGAAACCAAAAAAAAAATTTTGAAAAATTTAACTGTAGGACTCTACATTACAAAGTACAAACTAAAATGACCAGAATCTTAAACAGAAAAAACTATTTAAAATATTTATTTCATTAAACAAGGATTATTCAAGAGGAACCCCAGATTGTCAATTTTTAAAATATTTGGCTAGAGGTTAAATCTTAAAAAAAAAATTGAAGGAGGGTGTTGGCGCCCGCAGGCAAATGCATTTTAGGAAGCCAAAAAAAAATTTTGAAAAAATTTAACTGTAGGACTACAAATCACAAAGTACAAACTAAAATGCCCAGAATCCTAATAAGAAAAAACTATTCAAAATATTTAGTTCATTAAAGAATGATTATTCATAGGGCACCAAATTATCAATTTTCAAGTCAATACAAAATAATCAATTAGAGTTACATTACTAAAAAAAAAATTGAAGGAGAATGTTGTCGCTCGCAGGCAAATGCATTTTAGGAAACCAAAAAAAAATTTTGAAAAAATTTAACTGTAGGACTACACATCACAAAGTACAAACTAAAATGCCCAGAATCCTAAACAGAAAAAACTATTCAAAATATTTAGTTCATTAAAGAATGATTATTCATAGGGCACCAAATTATCAATTTTCAAGTCAATACAAAATAATCAATTAGAGTAACGTTACTAAAAAAAAAAAATGAATGAGAGTTTTGGCGCTCGCAGGCAAATGCATTTTAAAAAACAAAAAAAAAAAATTTGGAAAAAATTTTACAGAAGAAAAATACAATTCAAAGTTCAAACTAAAATGCCCATATTCTTAAATAGAAAAAACTATTTAAAATATTTATTTCATTAAACAAGGAATATTCAAGGGTACCTGATAGTCAATATTTAAAAAATTTGGCTAGAGGTTAAATCCTAAAAAAAAAAATTGAAGGAGGGTGTTGGCGCCCGCAGGCAAATGCATTTTAGGAAACCAAAAAAAAATTTTGAAAAAATTTAACTGTAGGACTCTACATTACAAAGTAAAAACTAAAATGCCCATATTCTTAAATAGAAATAACTATTTAAAATATTTATTTCATTAAACAAGGATTATTCAAGAGGTACCCCAGATTGTCAATTTTTAAAATATTTGGCTAGAGGTTAAATCCTAAAAAAAAAATTTTGAAAAAATTTTACAGAAGAAAAATACAATTCATAGTTCAAACTAAAATGCCCATATTCTTAAACAAAAAAACTATTTAAAATATTTATTTCATTAAACAAGGAATATTCGAGAGGTACCCCAGATTGTCAATGTTTAAATTGAAGGGGGGTGTTGGCGCCCGCAGGCAAATGCATTTTAGGAAACCAAAAAAAAATTTTGAAAAAATTTAACTGTAGGACTCTACATTACAAAGTACAAACTAAAATGCCCAGAATCTTAAACAGAAAAAAGTATTTAAAATATTTATTTCATTAAACAAGGATTATTCAAGAGGTACCCCAGATTGTCAATGTTTAAAATATTTAGCTAGAGGTTAAATCCTAAAAAAGAAATTGAAGGAGGGTGTTGGCGCCCGCAGGCAAATGCATTTTAAAAAACAAAAAAAAAAAAATTTGGAAAAAGTTTTACAGAAGAAAAATACAATTCAAAGTTCAAACTAAAATGCCCATATTCTTAAAAAGAAAAAACTATTTAAAATATTTATTTCATTAAACAAGGATTATTCAAGAGGTACCCCAGATTGTCAATGTTTAAAATATTTGGCTAGAGGTTAAATCCTAAAAAAAAAATTGAAGGAGGGTGTTGGCGCCCGCAGGCAAATGCATTTTAAAAAACAAAAAAAAAAAAATGTTGAAAAAATTTTACAGAAGAAAAATACAATTCATAGTTCAAACTAAAATGCCCAGAATCTTAAACAGAAAAAAGTATTTAAAATATTTATTTCATTAAACAAGGATTATTCAAGAGGTACCCCAGATTGTCAATGTTTAAAATATTTGGCTAGAGGTTAAATCCTAAAAAAAAAATTGAAGGAGGGTGTTGGCGCCCGCAGGCAAATGCATTTTAAAAAATAAAAAAAAAAAATGTTGAAAAAATTTTACAGAAGAAAAATACAATTCATAGTTCAAACTAAAATGCCCATATTCTTAAACAAAAAAACTATTTAAAATATTTATTTCATTAAACAAGGATTTTTCAAGAGGAACCCCAGATTGTCAATTTTTAAAATATTTGGCTAGAGGTTAAATCCTAAAAAAAAAATTGAAGGAGGGTGTTGGCGCCTGCAGGCAAATGCATTTTAGGAAACCAAAAAAAAATTTTGAAAAAATTTAACTGTAGGACTACACATCACAAAGTACAAACTAAAATGCCCAGAATCCTAAACAGAAAAAACTATTCAAAATATTTAGTTCATTAAAGAATGATTATTCATAGGGCACCAAATTATCAATTTTCAAGTCAATACAAAATAATTAATTAGAGTTACGTTACTAAAAAAAAAAATTGAAGGAGAGTGTTGGCGCTCGCAGGCAAATGCATTTTAAAAAACAAAAAAAAAAAAATTTGGAAAAAATTTTACAGAAGAAAAATACAATTCAAAGTTCAAACTAAAATGCCCATATTCTTAAATAGAAAAAACTATTTAAAATATTTATTTCATTAAACAAGGAATATTCAAGAGGTACTCCAGATTGTCAATGTTTAAAATAAAGTGCTAGTGGTTAAATCCTAAAAAAGAAATTGAAGGAGGGTGTTGGCGCCCGCAGGCAAATGCATTTTAGGAAACCAAAAAAAAATTTTGAAAAAATTTAACTGTAGGACTCTACATTACAAAGTACAAACTAAAATGCCCAGAATCCTAAACGGAAAAAACTGTTCAAAATATTTAGTTCATTTAAGAATTCATAGGGCACCAAGTTATCAATTTTCAAGTCAATACAAAATATTCAACTAGAGTTACATTACTAAAAAAAAAAATTGAAGGAGGGTGTTGTTGGCGCCCGCAGGCAAATGCATTTTAAAAACAAAAAAAAATAATTTGGAAAAAATTTGGAAAAAATTTTACAGAAGAAAAATACAATTCAAAGTTCAAACTAAAATGCCCATATTCTTAAACTTAAAAACCATTTAAAATATTTAGTTCATTAAAGATAAGGATTATTCAAGGGTACCTGATTGTCAATATTTAAAAAATTTGGCTTGAGGTTAAATCCTAAAAAAAAAATTGAAGGAGGGTGTTGGCACCCGCAGGCAAATGCATTTTAGGAAACCAAAAAAAAATTTTGAAAAAATTTAACTGTAGGACTCTACATTACAAAGTAAAAATTAAAATGCCCATATTCTTAAATAGAAATAACTATTTAAAATATTTATTTCATTAAACAAGGATTATTCAAGAGGTACCCCAGATTGTCAATTTTTAAAATATTTGGCTAGAGGTTAAATCCTAAAAAAAAAATTTTGAAAAAATTTTACAGAAGAAAAATACAATTCATAGTTCAAACTAAAATGCCCATATTCTTAAACAAAAAAACTATTTAAAATATTTATTTCATTAAACAAGGAATATTCGAGAGGTACCCCAGATTGTCAATGTTTAAATTGAAGGAGGGTGTTGGCGCCCGCAGGCAAATGCATTTTAGGAAACCAAAAAAAATTTTGAAAAAATTTAACTGTAGGACTACACATTACAAAGTACAAACTAAAATGTCCCGAAACTGAAACAGAAAAAACTATTCAAAATATTTAGTTCATTAAAGAATGATTATTCATGGGGCACCAGATTGTCAATGTTTAAAAAATTTGGCTAGAGTTAAAAACATAAAAAAAAAAATTGAAGGGAGATGTTGGCGCCCGCAAGCAAATAGATTTTAGAAAAAATTTGACTGTAGGAACACATTTTAGGAGTACACGGGTACTCAGCGTACTCCCAGGTATAGCCGGTTAATCTTGAAAAATATTTATACAAATACATAAATAAATCTACTAGAGTTCAATGAATTGAAAAAAAAATTGTTTGAGAAATCTGTGTGAAATAACACTAAACAAAAGAATACGCTGGAAGCTAAATACTGCAATACATATTAACTACAATCCAAAATCTAGGTATTGTTTACATTATAATAATACGAACAGTTATTATGATCAGAGGTGTATCACCGTAATATATGTATTAGAAAATGTATATAAACGAATGTAATTTATAAAGGATGCAAAAAAATTAAATGAGAAAAAGGTCTTGCACGGACTCCACTATGTGATTGTAATTTATGAAGGACATAAAATAATGTTTAATTTAAAATAATATTGTGTTTGGCTGGGGCTACAGTCAATATTAAATAACAAACTATAAAGTCTAAATGCAAATAAAAACATAGTCAGATATCTGTTTTAGTCTTTGTAAATATGTGCGGAAAAAAATGAGATATAGTACAATGTAAAAAAATGTGGAAAGAAAATCCTGAGAATTCTTTGACAGTAGGATAATAAAACACAAAACTATATATTAAATTAAAACTATTGATTTTATACATTTTCTATTTACAAAAGCTCATAAGTATTGAAAACCTTATAAAATCCTAAAAAAATTATATTTTGTTATATTTTAAAATACATTTTATAATTTGTTGTGTTGGAAAAATCATTATTTAATGTTGGCTGTATTTAAGTTTTTAATAACTATACTGGTACAACAGCTGACAGTCTTTAAGACCGTGTTAAAAACTATAATAATTAGTTAACGTCTAATTTACTGTCCTATCCTAACCTAACCTAACATAACCAAATTAATAATATTTAAATATTTTCTTTCATTGTTATGTTTACAATATCGAATACCTTTATAGTTAGTAGGAAAAGATCATCGCAAAGCTCTCGACTAGTGATTGTAGTCGTCTATCCTCACCATAGCTTCAACTAATCTTAGGTTTACCAAACTAGCCTTCTTATAGTATTAGGACACTTTGAATAAAATGATCCTGAATTGCAGGTTGCCGAACTTATAAGTGATTGATTATCAAGTTGATCCTTAGATTGTTGACACCTTAATCCATGCTATGGATGAAGCCCATAGATGATAAAGATATGGATAGTCCACGCCTATGTTGAATACACTTGAGGTTGCGTTCCCGGATTGAGGCTCATTTATATTGATAGTCGATATAGGTATACTTTATTTGGCATCAATTGTTCCCCTCGAAGACCGCTGATAAGACCATTATGTTATATCTTTATTATCTATGATGGAGCCATACCCAGCTCACTCGTGTAAACAATTTGAAGTACATAACCTTGAGGCATTTCCTTTTAGGAAATTAATTAAATCCTCAAACATAACTCTTAATTCAAGAGCTTGTAACTAATACAATCATAATATAATATGAGTATAGTACATTCGTAATATTTTTTTATAATATTTACTGTTAGTGAAATATTAAGTTTGTATTTCTAATATAATATATGTTATGATACGACACTTGCACCATCCCAATCGGAAAATTGTGACTTACGCCGACACTCACGAAGGGCGCAGTACTGTGACTGTACTGGAAGCCAACAGTTGGATGGCCCTTACGGGTACAGTACTGGCCATAATTTTATCCAGTACTGGTGTAGTACTGGAAAACCAGCACTGGTAGTTTAGTGCTGATCTAGTACTGGTATTTTACGGACTCTGTTTCAATGGCGAGCAAGGGCCAGCCAGTGTTTGTCGTAGTTATGCCTACATTGGCATAATACGGGCATATTACGTGCTCCAATCGATATGCTAGTAAAGGCTAGCCACTGTTCCTCGTAGTTGAGCCTAGGTTGACTGAGTACTGGCATTTTACGGGCTTTGTTTCAATGGCGAGCAAGGGCCAGCCAGTGTTTTTCGTAGTTGTGTCTATAACTATTATTGTATATAGTTGACCCATCCTAGTCCGTAACTCGTTCTTCGGTTTTGGCGGCGACGCTGTCACGGTCGGTGTCGGTCAATGGTTTCGACGGTGAATATATAGCTTCTCGTCCCACAGCCAGTGGATGATTTTTTTTTTTTGGGGGGGGGGGGGATACCCATTCAAGTCGAGTACCAGATAATGATTAGCGGCAATCAACTATAGAAGTAAATATAATGGCAGATCAACATTAACTTGATACTTGATACTGACAGTATATAAGTATAGAATATTACGGGCTCTGTTTGAAGTTTTGAACTTATAATACTTAATTTATATTTTTTATGAATAAAATGCTTTTTGGCACTTTTTCTGATTTCGTAGGTATTTAATATTACAGGACAAATATCCAGGACACTAATAAAACCAACCATCCACAATGATAAACTTTTTTCAAGCTGTTTAAATTTTCTAAATTGATATCATACATTTTATCAGTATACCTATTCCCATGCCAATGTTCGGCATAGCGCTTAGGGGTAGGTATAATATAGCTGTGCAAATAATATAAATATACCGGCGTATTCAGTCATCCTAAATACATAGGTATCATGTACAGCTGTTTTTTACTTACTGTGTTATAAAGGGTAATCGTTTAAGACTGAGTAGTCTGAATATCTAATTGTGTGGGTATATATTACGAATTACGATATAATATTGGTAGGTACATATTTTTGTAAAGGTTTGTTCTAGTTCTACTCTATAATGGTAGCTATTTTATAGTTTTATAGGGGTACCTTTTGATTTTAATTTTATTGTTTTTAAAACAGTATTTTGCCTTGTCTTTGTGTCAGTGTATCAAAGGTATGTCGTATACTCGTATTTGACTATAATGATTTACAATTAACTTGGTTAATATTTAAAAGCGATTTGAACCACATTTGTTTTATTTAAATGTATGTGTAACAAAATACTATTACCTAAGTATTATATTTGTATTAGCCACGATTCACGAAGTCGTACAAATTATAATATTAGTATATTCCAATACAAATATTCAAATTTCAGTTACACAGTTTCATGAAGATGACAGTTTAATAAACAAATATATTATAATATAGTATTGTATTATTAATTATTATATTGTTTAGTATAATGATTTCTGTTGTTGTTAATCAGCCAATTTTCGGAGAAAACCATAATATAACGGCTGTATGCCCCCGCCGTACGCCGCACTGCCAATGTATTATCGTTCGATCATTTCACGGCGTTCACACACTCACACGATATATACGAATACGATACACACATACGTACTACAGCGTTCACTGAACAGTGACTATAAAAAAAAAATAGTTACTATTCTACCGTCTACGCCTGTGTAAGTGTTATAGCGCAATACGTCTTGTTAATGTTTATGAATATTGTTAAATTATGTAAACTATATTGTGTCGTCGGTTTTTAAATTTTTTTACTAACCCAGCTAAACTTACTTACTAAACCCAGCTACGACGCACGTGTTGACGTAACGTACCACGTACCTACATCAAAAAAGTTTAGTTGTGCAGGTGCATTTTCGGTAAGTACATACTAATCTACTTTTTTAATTATTATCGTTCTCATTATTGTTATTAATATTATAAATTGTAACTTCGTACTAAAACTCACTGTTTACATGAATCAGAATTAATATAAAAATAATAGGTTACCTATGCTATAATATAAAAAATAGGTATTCAATTTTGTATACGCATATTGATTATTTTCATTCAATGTAATAGCCAATAGGTTTGTATAATTGTAATTAATGTTTAATTCATAGGCGTGCGCAGTCCTTGGCAGGAGGGGCAGTCATATGGTAGTTAAATCATTTTTTTAAATTAACATTTGTAATTCTTTATAATTTGACTTTATTAGAGCAAAAATTGGATTCGTAGGAGGGGCAACTGCACACGCCTATGTTTATACCAAAATAAAAAATATTTATAAGAGTAAAGCATAATAGTTTTTAAATTATATCAACAATTAATGTGCAGTAGGTAATTGAAGACTAAAAAAAGTTGAGACCCCCCCAACCCCCTTTAATGGGTTTTAACTTTTGGTATACATGGGCATACATTGGTATGCATTTTTATATTATGTCGTCCAGTCACATATGTTAGCATACTACTTCTAATTATATTTTAATCAATAAGATTAAGTATCATTGCATGTATGCTCATTATTTTTTCACTTTAGTATCTCTTCACATTTTTACAATACCAAGCACATTATAAAATATTACTTTATAAGTATACTTTTTAGTGATTATCTAAAAAAAAAAAATAAATATTTGTTATGCCACTTACCAATTTCACCTAATGTATTTTTTTTAAATTAGGTATGCCACCTTCAGAAACTTATGTTTCAAAAGCAAATTTAGAATCGGTCAAAAGAAGCTTAGAATATAAAATCACAGAAGAGGCCAAACAAACAAGGCACTTATTTGCATCCCACTATAATATAGGAGATATTAACAAAATCATGCAAGAAGAAAACTTAGATGACATGCCCAAATTAAACTTAGAAGATTTCCAACAGTTTGATAATGAATTAAAACATAACTTGGAGTTAATAAAAAAGATGGTAGAATTACTACTGAAACTGCACGGTTTTATTTGATTTGTAAATCTATTTTTTTATTTTTTAGAAATGTTTTATGTTGATCACCATTAAAAGTGGAGATAAATTATCTGAAAGTTTAAAAGCAGTTATTCCGAGAATAATTTCGAAGGAAGTACAATTATTATAATAATTATAGTGCTTTTGGAAGGGAAACAAATGGAAGCAAGAAACTGAACTTTTCTGGGACACAATCATACTTATTAGGTATATAATATTGTTCATATTTTGTATTTTATTTTTTTAAGTGTTATTTATTTTTGATTTCAGAAACCATTACTACCAAAGACCCTAATTTAAAACTAAAGGATATTTCAAGCCAACTAAGCCGTTGGTTTTCGGGTGCTAAGGATCGTGAAGGTGGGAAGAAAGAAAGGATTTTTAAGAAAATGAAACACAGCCTTAGTAGAGAAGATAAAAGTGATTAAAATATATTAATTGTATTTTAAAAAGGTGTTGTTTAATAAAGATTTTGAAGAACTAAATTGAATTATACTTTATAAATTATTTATATCTTAGAAATACTAAAGATTGATCACTATAAGAACATTTTATTTTTTGAACTAGGCATAAACATGCTAAGTTATATATTAATTTGGAAATTGTATTCAACTTTTTTATAGTTACCTACTATATTCTACTCATTTTATAACATATTTTTTTATATTTATACATACATAGGAATAGATATTAATATATTTATCATTGTTACATTGCATGTTGGCACAATACATAAACTGACAATTATAGATCATTAAAAATATATTATAAAATATTTATATAAGTTTTATTAGTAAGGGCATGCCAGCACAGAACCAGCAATGGTAGACCAGTCACCAGTACAGAATATTATTGCGCCAGTAATATTACTTAGTACTACACCAATAATGTTATTCAGTACTGGTCTAAATCTGCCTGCCAGTAATATGCCAGCATTAGCCAGTACTGGCGGAATGCTGCGCCTGTTGTGGATTTCCGATTGGAATGGTCCCTTGATATAGTAATGTGGCGACCCGGCACATCTCTTTTAGATAAATGATTAAATACTTAATCAAGTCTTCCAATTATCTCCCTATTATTACAACACCGTTACCAATACGCGTTTTTTTTTGGGGGTTAGTTAATATAATTGCATGTTTTCATGATTTCGTATTTATGCTTATTTTCTTAAAATGTTTTTATATTTTCGGTTCATCCGTTACCTACCTACATACCGTTACCTACCTACCAAATGTGTAAATAAAGAATTTTTTTTGTAGACCAATTTGAATTATAATTTATCAATTTAAAAAATTTTTAATAAAAATGTTTTCATTCAGTATTTTTTTGAATTTTAAGTGCATACATGCAGGCAAATATTTAACACTTTTTCATTGCATTAAATTCACAACCCTGCTAATTACTTTTACTTCCAATCATAATACCTACCACAGTTAATGTTAAATGTCAAATTGTCAACAATCAACTGCTTCTTCAACTTGATAACACTAATAGGATGTCAGATTTTTAGCGCACCATTTATTTCTCTCTCTGACCCAATCATTTTAGTGTTTTCTTAATCGTACATTTGGTATGCTACGCGTGGGTCAAAGATGGAAAACAAATAGTGCGCTGACATCCCAACCGGCAACAAGTTTACACGAGTGAGCTGGGTATGGCTCCATCATAGATAATAAAGATATGGATAGGACGGTTGCACCCAAAAACCGTACACTTTTGATTTTAGCCCAAAAAAGGTCGATAGCCAAACACCGCACAGCTTAACGGTCATTGTATAACAAATTACCGTACATTTATAGTGGGTTAAAACGGCACGCTATTTTTAGTAAAAATAGTGAAAAGATAAGATTATATGATATGTACTATTGTTTCAATTTTAGGAAGAATTTTTACGTGACGGAGATCGTATAAAGTTTTTAAAAAACGTCGGCAGTCGGTTTCAGCCAATCAAACTTTGAAAGTTTTAATTTTTTTTAAAATTAATATTTAAAATTTTTTAATATACCTATACATTTTTTGTTTTACATTTTTTTTAAATTAATATTTTAAATTATTGAATTTATACATTTTTAAGTTGACATTTTTTTAAAATTTTTAAATAAAATTTAAAAAAAAATAGAACAAATTATTAATTGTACATATACACGTGCGTTTTTTGTTTATCGATCTTTTTGGGGTCAAAATCATAACTGTGCGGTTTTTAGATACGACAATTTCTAAAATTGTGCGGTTTTGACCTATTAAATGTGTGCGGTTTTAACCTACCAAAAGTGTGCGGTTTTGACCTGTATTTTATCAAAAGTGTGCGGTTTTTGCAGTCAACGGATAGGACATAATGGTCTTATCAGCGGTCTTCGAGGGGAACAATAAATTGAGGCCAAATAAAGTATACTTATATCGAGTATCGACTATCGACTATCAATATAAAGGGGCCTCAATTGCCTTCCCCTCCGGGAACGCAGCCTCAAATGTATTTAACATAGGCGTGGACTATCCATATCTCTATTATCTATGGGCTTCATCCATAGCATGGATTAAGGTGTCAACAATCAAAGGATCAACTTGATAATCAAACACTTAAGTTCGGCAACCTGCAACTCAGGATCTTTTTATTCAAAGTGTCCTAATGAGTCATAAGAAGGTTAGTTAGGTAAACCTATGGTTAGTTGAAGCCAAAGAGTCAATAGGGCCTTTGCAATTCAAGATCTTTTCCTACGTAGTCGGCATTGTTAACATAACTATTCTACCTTTACACTTTTTCTTCCCCTGTCTCTCACAGCTATATACAGGTTCAGCCACTCTCATTCCACACCACCATAATATGATCGGTATTCTGTCTATCCATCTCTTCTTCAGTCTTCTCGCCCATCATTTCTCCGTTAAATTAACTTCTATAGCCACTCTCACTATCTCTTATCATACAGTGACCGAACCACCTAAACCTATTCTCTCTTGTTTTCACTACAATATGTACACTACCCTACACTACCATTAATTAATTAATTTCTTATTCTATCCTCTTTTGTACCTTAACACCTTACTTATTATTCTCATATCTGCTACTCTCACTC